>NT_177059.1:1809268-1829919 GCF_000188095.3 Bombus impatiens | reverse complement strand
CCGCGGCTGGCCAAACTGGCTCCACCGGGACCGTTATCGAAACTCAGAACAGTGTTGTGTCCACCGAGTCTGGTAGACTAAGAAACTTGTTGACCAAGGGGGCTAGTGCTAGTGAGGACAGTCAGGACAATGCGAATAACGATTCGGAGAGAGAAAATAAACATAGAATATTGAAGATCTTGTTGAATCAGCAAGACGAGGACGATTTTCATCCCGAGCATAATAACAAAGTGCGCACGAGTCCTAGCAACATGCCGAAACCGAGCATGGAGCATTCGAAATCTTCGCTTGGAAATAATATGCTGCTACAGGTAAACAAGCTGATCATTGGCATCCAGAAATTCCAACTGGTATCGGACTGGTGCCAATCGGACTGCTTCCAACTGCTTCGCATTATCTTCTTTTTCTTCTTTCTCTTTTTTGTTTTTAAATTCCTTATCGTTTCCCTAGCTTTTGTAGTGGACGTGATCAACCAATATATCTATTTTCTTTTATAAGTAGCAATTCACTTCTCGCTGATTGAGTCGTTAATATATTAAATAATATATTGTCGATGGACGCTGTATTATATCTGTAATTTTATCAAAATGTTATAGTATACAGGGTGGCAGCTATTGGTTGATCGCAATATTCTATTATATAGTAATTGTACTTTGTTTTGTATAACTATTTTATTTCGTGTAATCTCTTCTTTTGAAGCTATTGAACGAAAAGAACGACGATGAAGATGAAGAGGCTCGCATTGGCTTAAAGAAGAGGAACGAACTTCTGCAACAGCTTCTGAAAGACCAAGATGACGAGAGAAAAGTACAAGAACAACAGGTAGGTAGCGATAAGCTTAGCCTCCATATAGTTTGATACTATATAGATATGTATGTACAAAATTATTCCAATTTAAAATTATTCGTTTGCATTCTATACGATATAATGGTGTTTTAATTCATCGGTTCTTTTCTATAGAGTCTTTTTACATAAAAAATTTTAAAGTTTAAGATTGAAAAATTGATAATGTTGTGTCAGTTTGATTAATAAAAAGTAATTCGAATAGTGTAAATCACAAACTCGGGAAGAGGATTCTCTGTTGCGAAGTCTTGGATTTCGGAACACGACACCATCGCCGTCTCAATCAAGCGACAATGTCGGACACGGTGGTTCCACTCAAGTCGGTCAGAAGAGACCTGGCGAAGATGGTGACGTGAACATTGCCGCGAAACGGCCCATGGATGGATCGCATCAAGTGTCTTCTTCTGGCACGTCCACTAACGCGACCAGCAAGCTCTGGGAGAGGAACAAGATGTTGGCTTCGTTGTTGGCCAAGCAACCTCCTCAGCCAACCACTATCCCACCAATACCTGCATCTGTGATATCGGCTACCCCGCAGGTAATTAAATGTTTAATTATTTTCTAATTTTATGAAGTGTTAGTTTTCTGATTATACTGATCGTGATAATTTTACTAGGTTCGAAAGAATGTATTTTTTATTATACATTATTATATAATTTACTTAGTAAAATAGTTGCCTATCTAGAAAATGATCCAAGTCTGATGTTAATTCGCCAATATTTTCAATTATTATCAATTATAATATTTCAATTATATTTCAATTATATATTTCGATTATAAGTAGTTCTATCGTGCATTTAATCTTTGCGAAGTGAACAAGACACTTATAATTTATTATTAATTAATTATTATTAATTTATTATAATTTATTATTATAAATGTAATTTATTGATATTGTCATCTCTTATGTAAGGACAAGCTGCTTCGCATAGGGTTAAAATCCCAACAGCAACAGCAACAGTCGCAACAACCGCAATCCCAGCCACAACAACAGCAGCAGCAGCAACAACAGCAGCAGCAGCAGCAACAACAACAACAGCAGCAGCAGCAGCAACAACAGCAGCAACAGCAGCAGCAGCAGCAGCAACCTTGGACAGGTGGCAGCTTGCAGTCGGTTGGTGGCAATAATACGATTACGACTACCGCTACTTCCGCACGTACTCCTCTCCAAAGCCAGTCGAGACAACTACCTCGCCAAACAACCAATACCTACCTCACTCATATGCTAAGTCAGGTAATATTCAGTTCCTTATATTATAAAATTATTCGATCGTTTATTATACTCTTTTGTTAAAATATTGGTTTTTGTCTAATTACAGAATAATTGAATAAATAATTACGAGACTTGTTACCTGTTTATAGCAACAAAGACCTCAAATTGGTCAAATAGATTCGGAATTTACGGGCAGCGGGGAGTATCGGCAAACGAGCACCGATCCCAGTGGTTGGGATAACCAGTCATCAGATCCTGATCTTTCCGATATCTTAGATCAAGTTATCGAGTTCGTGCCGGATGAAGCTATCACAGGTATACAATTAATTATTACTGCCGTTAAACGCATGAACTGTGTCTAATATATACTCGTCTTTCACTCCTTTATGTTTAATATATTTTAGATATATAACTGTATACCTTCGCTGTCACGGCATAATTATAAACCTTGTGATTTTGCTTTCTTTTAACGATGCTTCGTTCGAGAGATACTCGTTAGCAGTAAACTAATACACTCACGGGGGTTATTTGTGCCATTTGTTCGCGTGTGACAGCGAAAGTAATTATCATTATAGATAATAATTTTTATTTAATAGATTCGTCTGCGATAGCAAATCTCCTAGATGCAATCGAAGCACCGCAAAACAACGCGTTGAACGAGAAGATGGCGATTAACGCGATACAGAAGTCGTTGATGTTATGCGAGACTGCCGTAAATCCAACGTCTTCCACCATAACAATTCCTGGCACGCCTCCAGCTTACTCTACAGCAGTAAGTTGATATCCTTTTCGCGCGTATTTTTATAACGCGTCTGCGATAATCGTAATATACTAAATATATGTATATATTACTTTTAACATCGACCGTCCTGGTAGCTCTATCGATATTACTTGTCGTGTGTACTCGTTACGCGGTATAACATGGTCGTAATAATTAATATTTATGAACGATATAATTTTAGTTGGGTACCACCCCTGTAACGACGAGTCATAGTTACCAGCCACCACCGATATATCAACAACAGTCAAGGATGAGGTTTAATACGCAACCGGGCGTCAGGCAGACGACCGCTCAATTCACGCAACAGCAGCAATTACAAATGCAACAGCAACGGACGAAAATGATACAACAACAACAACAGCAACAGTTGAAGCAGAGGTTGCTGCAGCAACAGCAGCAACAGCAGTTACTCATTCCTTCCAATGCTACAGCTACGGACCAAATTACTACCGGAATTCACAATATCGATAACCTTTTGAACAATACTGTTGCGCCAAATGTATCGTTACAGGTAATTACAGAGTTAGTCTTGAGTCATTACATAAAATCACAAACTTGTTACACGTAATTGATAAATTATATTGTTCTCAGCGGTCGAGTGTTCCAGATTCACAAGTGTCTCCAGGTTATGGGGGATCCGTCCAGATGCCTTCCGGTCATCGACTTGCTCATTCGTATTCTCATCCTTCAACGTTACCACAACAGTAAGTTAATAATTAGTAAAATTAATAATTATTCAGCAAGTATCTTACATTCTTCGTTTGTTTCTAGCCCTATCGTAAACAGTAATTTTAACAGTGGTCAACAAGTGTCTGTGGCAGCGCGACTCTCGCCGCACTCTCCGGCTGGTATTTTGTCATTTTCCCACCCTCAGCCGTTGTCGCCACGGGTGACGCAAGTACGTTTCAAGAGTCATTTAATTAGACAAGGCGTCCTAAATGCCTGTTGCGTAGTTTCATTTGTATTTTTAAGTTTTGTTTTTATTTTATCGAGAGGAGCGCGTGCGCGTCGTTTCTTAGAATAATTTCCATTGTTTACTTCGTGCCCCGTTTATATAATTTACGTCCTTGTTTACGTACGACACGAATATTTAATTTTTCTTTTACGTTTTGTGATTAAGGGCAACTATGGTAATACCCCGAGATTATTCACCGTTAACCAGGTGAGATCGCAGCAACAACCTACCGCGCAGCAGCAGTTGCAGCAACAGCAGAGATCAATGCCGTCGCCAGGGACTCCAGCATCTGCTCGGCAGTCTCCGTTTCCTGCGGAAACCTTTCCCCCACCTACGTCCCCCACAGCCAGCCAATTTCCACCTGGCCCTAATCCTGGTGCTCCAAATCCTTCGACCCAATATCGGTTGCAACGGACCACTTCTACACCTTCAGCTACGACTCAGTTGCCAGGTAGGTTGATATTCTGTTCGGAATTCTTCTTCATTGACGGTGTAATTATATATTACGAATATTTATAACGAGACTTTTTTTCGTTCGTTGCTACTGATCACGCAGTGGTGCATTTATTACGCTTAAATCGTGTATCTTCGATTCCATAGGTTGTGTGATATCTTTTTTTTTTTATGTGATCGTAATACGTAAAATTATACTGTTAGTATTTACGAATTGTACATTTAAAGAAGAAAGTTTGTAGGTACTCTTCAATGCGTAATTGCGAATGTATATATTAACTTGAACCCGTATTCTGTGCAAGGCGTTGA
Source organism: Bombus impatiens (assembly GCF_000188095.3). NCBI lineage: Eukaryota > Metazoa > Arthropoda > Insecta > Hymenoptera > Apidae > Bombus > Bombus impatiens. The sequence goes on along the minus strand of NT_177059.1, from coordinate 1,825,365 downwards.
AAGACTCTAAGACGGTGATCGCGTTGTGATTTCGTTCGTCGTGTCGGTATCGTCAAAGATATTCAATACTCTATATTAGTGTGATTAATCTTAAGTATTTATGCGAATAAATATATATAATACGAATACGAAACAGAAGGTGTGATCTAAATATATATATATCTTGTCGACGCGTACATAGGTAAGTATAAAACCGATTCCAATATGTGTTTCTCTGTTGTATGTTCAGAAACGGAACAAGTACGTTTAGATTAGATAGATATGTGTATAGATAGTTATTAGACATTTTTTTACATCAGTATTTTTCAACTTGTTCTAATTTTAGAAAGAAATAATATACATTTGTTTTTTCGGTATCATTTTCCATTGATTTTACAATATATATTATATATTATACATCCAACATTCTCTTGGAACTAAAACGATATTACAAACAATTTTTTCTAGTATGTTTCCGATATAACCAATAATTTACGATTGTGAGACAAAATATCAAAAAAAATTTAATCGAGTTTAAACATAATTCTATGTTAATCCAAACAAAAGAGGAAATAGTGCATATAAAGTACAATAGTATAAAGTAACATGCATTTAATATCCGTATTGTTACATACGATTACATATTATAAAACGAAGAATACGAAGAACTTGACCAAAATTATATTATATTAGACGTATTCCAATCTCAAAGTGGAGCATGGAGGAAAGCTGGCTAGAAGCGCTATAAACGCTTTTGCTATGAGATTACAAGAAGCAAGGAGATAGACAAGCTTGATGTTGCAGGTGGGGTAGGTTCGCCCCGGCACTACGGCGGAGTGAGTAAGGAACAACCTCTTCTTTCACCTAGTCATCCACATTCGGGTTGCAACCCGGCAACACCGACTCACAATCAACACAACGTAACGAATACCCAACAACACTTCTCCAACCAACAACATTCTTCTATGATATACCACACGACCGCCAATACTATCAACACTGCTGACATGCAGAACAATCAGTTCTGTTACGATCGGACGTCTGTTCCACTCTATTCGTCAGGGCCTGGGGACACGCAGGATGCCAGGTCTTTGCCTCCCGGTAATCCTGTCAATCACCAATTGGGTGGTAAGTCATGTGACCACTTAATGTCATGTGACCATCACTTCGTCATCATCACACCCCCCCCTTCCGTATACGCCCTTCTTTGTATCTAAAATACCTCGTGTCACGAGATCGGCTACAAAGGCATGAGACATATTGTGTTCTTTTTTTCTTTTTTTTTTTTTATTTCGTTGATACGTGGGAAAGCACATCATTCTCTATTCACCATCCACCCCATCGATGTATCTACCTAAGCAACTGTAAATACGACGATCATATAAGCTGCAGCGTTTTTTCATGCGTTCAATGTACCCCTTCACTTTTTAGACGCCCTGTATATTTCCTCTTTTACGTCTCATATGGGAAGTGGTGCTTGCTGTGTGGCTAATCAGATGCCGTGAAATATCTCGTGATTTGATTAGAATCAATCGGATCATTCCATCTCGAATTCAACGACTGTTTTGCTCTCATGCATTTCCATTTGCCTTTATTCATCAAGATCATCGAGACATCATTCTTGCTTGTTAGATTGCAATTGGAACGATAGAGATATGCCTGAACCACTGTCGTTTAATAGCATTCCTATGATTCTTGAGATTCGAAGGATTCTTTGCCTTTTTCAATTTTGTCCACTTCCTGGTGTCTTGCTCAGTTTCGAGCTTTTTCGAGTGATCAGTGAAACAGACCATCGTCATAATTCTTTTTCATGTCTCTTTTCTGACGATCGTTCCTGTCGTGTATCTCATAAGAGATGCCAACGCAGAGTAGCGTATCCTATCGAAATAGCGTTAAATGTTGCATGGTGCTTTTGTTTATAGTTTGAGAGCCGACTATTTTCGTAATCATACCAATGGAATGTATTCTTCGTTTACATTGTAGTATGGATTTACGAATTAAAGAACACTCTGATCCTGTCCTTTTTCTGTTTCTTCAGTTTCATTCGAAGATACGCATACGTTACTTGAGAAGAAAATCGTGATTTGTAAATCACGAGCTTCGCAAAAATTTAAATATACTTACGCGTTAACAGATTTAATAATCGAGCATTTTCTTCATAGTCCAAAAGATGGCTAGAAAGAGAATATTTTTTAATCGTTCGACTTTGTAATAACAGAAAGACGCGAAGAGTTTATTTTCTACTTTCTCGCTACTTATACTGTGTTAGAAGAAAATTCTATTCGATTGAGTCCCGGTATTTGCGCTTGAAGATAAAAGATTAAATATTCATATGAGTGACGTATTCGAATTTTTTCAAGATAATGTGATAAGGGAAACAGCTACCATTATATAACTGTAAACTAACTTCAACGATACCATGTTCTCATTAGATGATCCTTTCATTCTGTGAATAACAATCCATATGTGATCCTAACGACGCAAAATAGTTAGACTTTTCCATACCAAGAACTGTGTTAAATGTTTGTCTGTCGAAACACGTACATTTTGTAAAAACGTGACAAAATGCCTCGTGTCTCTGGGGTAAATCGATTCATCTGTATTTTACGAGAATCGTGATGTAACATAGTACATATTCATCCCCGTTTACGCGATACACCCCTTCTCACACTAATTTCAGCGATACAGACATAATGTTCGATTCTGCACTCTACCTCTTTTTAGCGATATAGAGACTACACTTTCCTGTGGTGATTGTAGACACTGATGTACTTATATGTAATGACATAGTAGATAAGTCAGTAGGAAAGACTATCCTTTGTATCATATCTTTTTAGGTACCTTTCGTATGGCTCGTATGCGTTAAAATCACCGTACTGTTTAAGGTGGACCGGAAACGGAAGCGGGCAAATCATGTACAAGTTACGGTATTCTGGATGTTACCTAAAAAATGATAATCATAGTGAAAAAGACAGCTAATAAAAATATAGTGAAAATATAGTAAACGATAGAAACGGTAGTTGTAATTTTATTTTACATAAAATCGATTTAATAATCAATTCTAATGAATTATGGTTTAATTTGATTAAAATAGAATACAATTTTTATGAGATAAATCTGTTAACCGGTGTTACGACTCCTGTCGTCTCATATAGCATTTCGAATCGTATTGTTTTGTTCATTATTCCGAAACATATATATATATCTTTTATTATTTTTATAAAAATTTCATTTTTTCCCTTTAAGTACATAGAAGTCATTTGAACTTGGGAATGTTATTTGGCACACAAATGAAAATGATACTTCTAAAAAACAGATCAGAAAAGAACGCTAAGCCAGGATTAAAAGAGCGATTGAAAATAGCTCTTTGAGTGCTGATTTGCCCATTTCCGGTTCAGAACGTATTTACACTATGTATTTAGTGACTACCTCCGGCACTTCCGGACCACGTAAAGTAGCGTCACTATCACTTGCACCACATATATGAATTTTGTGTTACAACTAATATATTATCATATTAATATATTAAACGTATTATTATCTTCCTATCGTAAGAATGAATTTTTTGTATCAATGAAATTAGAAAAGAAAACAATGATAATATGTAAAAACGAATTGCTTGCGAGTTTCCTTTGCTTTTTCTTTTTTTTTTTTTTTTTTATTAAAAATTTAGTTTAGCGTTAAAAGTACTGTTTTCATGAATTTTCGACATTAGTTGAAATTCGAATGTAAAAATTTCATTATCGTTTAGTCTATAAATTTTAATTAAGATTGTGAAAGTATTTCGCTGTGGAAGCATACATTCGAGTGAATTAATTTTGCATATATCGGTGTAATTTATACTGACTCGAGAAAATCATTATTCATAATTCTCAACTGTCTACATTTAATTTTGTATGCTTGTTATGTCATGCTGTTTCGTTTCTCTCCTGTTTATGTTCTTCATCGATCTTCGATCCATTCGTGATTTTTATTCGTGCGTATCAATTATTTTTATATGTTTGTAGCATTCGTTATATGTTGCGTTATTTTACAATTGGAGCATGATCAATGCGGGCGATTCTTTCCTTTGCTTTGGTTCGATATAGTCCATTTTGTTTTCACTTCCGATCGATATTAACGAATTTTTCTATTCTATGATTTTAATTATTTCATAATTTTTTCATAATTTACGAATATACCTACATATTAACGCATTATTAATTTTTATTTGAATTTTTTTTATAGTCTTAGTAGTCTTATTGTTAGTCTTAAAAGTAATCTTCTAGGATTATAATCACATGTACCAATTGTTAATAGTACTACCACAAAATGTTAATATCATCGATAAACTTAAGCTTGTTCGATATTTTTATCAAATTGCGCGCGAATGAAATGTACGAAAAACTAAAAGCACTTGGTCGCTTTAATCATTCTCCAATTTCCACTGAACTTTCATCCGTACGGTACAATAAAAAAAAAAAAAAAGTGTGAGTCCACGGTTTTCAGAACCGTACGTATATCTTAATAACGAGACTAAGAAGATATTACTAACAACGACGCATTCTCATGTACAGTACATCGAGCTTTTGTGATTAATCATTGTGTCACTAAACGCAGTGTTACTAAGCATCGTCGAGTATAATTTACGTTAAATGTTTTTCGAAGCTCTATTTTATACGTGTGACCTTGAAACAAAAATCAAAAAGAAAACAAAAAAAGAAAGAAAAGAAAAGAAAAGAAAGAGGAGAAGAAGACAGAAAAAAAGGAAAACTCAAAGCTTTTTGTACGGCGCTCCTGTAGCGAACGAAGCTTCGTCTCCTAGCACTTTTATTTATTATTTTTTTTTTCTCTTTTTACTATCTCTTCTTCCACCAACAACATCCTTATGCTTGAAATATCATGATAGATATCCAGGAAAGGATGGGCCAGGTATCGACATGTTTCGGAATAAGTCATTTATTCGAACTTATATCAACGGAATATTGTAAATACCGCATTTTGTAATAAAGCGATCATCCTGTACCTTTGACTAACTTTTACGTTATTGCTTGCACAATAATACACGATCTATGAGTAACTACCTAAGATATAATTAAGATTATAATTATCGAGTTGTCAGTTTACACGAGAGAAAGGAAAAGAAAAAGAGAGAAGATAAGAGGGAATAAAAAGAAAACGAGGATCGTGGTTCGTGTTTAGCGTGTCCGTATTTAAAAATCTAACGAATCCTGTTTCGTTTTGTCACAGGAAATGCTAGCAGCACTTCGGAGTTCGTAAGGCAAGAACTGAGAGCGATCGTTGGCGCACGAACGCAACAACAGCAACAACAAAGGATACCTAACAATATTCAGAACAACCTTTCTGGTCAAGTATCTCAGGATGATCTCGAAGCACTCGGTCTGACGTTTGAAATGTCTTCTGCAGGTACGTCTGTCGGAAGAAGAGATACGTTTTCTCTTTCGAAAGTCGTGTGTTAGTCAAGAGGCTTAGTCGAACAGCTTGTAACAAAAGCAACGGAAAAGAAATTAGTTCTCCACCTAATTTCTTTTTCTTTCGGAAATTTTTGTTTTTTTTTCGAAAACTGGGGGAATTATATTAATTGCTAATGATGTTCATTGGTTTCTCGATGTATTAACAAAATTGATAAAAAGTTGGATTTCGCGTTCCGCTACGGAGTATATTCATTGATCTTTGATCGTTATAATTATTTCTGTACGTTGTAAATAGCGCGTATAATGTGCTGGAAGCTGTGAAAAAGTATTACAGGGATCCTACATATATTCACATAAAGTTTCGCTTCATTTATATCACGTTTCATTCAATTACACTTTTTAACAACTTTCTTAATAGTCGTTCGTTTAATTTTTTCACGTATTCCCGATATTGTTGTAAAAATTGAATAACTCGTTCTCTGTATCGTCTCTGTATTAATAGCTGCCATTAAATTAAAAAATATTAGGAAAACGTATAGATGTAACGTTAAAAATTGTAGGGGCGAAGAAATTACGATTCAGCAGTAAATGGTACCAATAGAACTGCTTTTTCGTCGAGAGTTCGCGTTTAATTAACATTCTCTACCGTTCTCAGTTTCTTCTTAATTATATTTTCTATAAATCTAACGTTTTTGTTCCAAAACTTGAGAAAAGAATTTTCCCTGAAAATCCTGAACTGACGTTCATAAAATTTCACGGTGTATAAATTCTTGCGTAAAATTCTATGCGAAACAAAGAAATTGATCGCGTAATACTATCCGCGAGAATCTTTTCCGAAATCTATTCGCGAACGAGTCGAAAAGCATATTCAGAAACACGACGATTCAACGCTATACAAATTTCATCGGTTGTATCTATCATATCTCATCATCAGTATCACGATCGAGACGCGAATCTATCAATCGCTATCAGACAGTGGGTACCGGCTTTCACTTTCGATACAATTGTCCCTTTCGACTAAACAAAGAATCGATTCTTTTCTTTCGTAAACGATTCGAATCGGGGAAAAAATCGAACGATAGTTGTTTTATAGCTCGTGTCTGTCGTGTGCGTGAGGACGATATAGTTACGTGCCTATTACATATAAATATGTACAGGATCGAAAGATGTGTCCGACACACGAACACGAATACGTCCGCTTCTTGTAAGAAAACGCATTATTTCTAATGAAAGATTGCTGGTAACGCCTACTGTTACAATGTCCTAACTAGGTGAGGCTGTGGTTAGCGATGGCCCTGCCAAGAGCTGGGCCATTGGGAGTGCCGGAAGTGCCCCCTCATCCTCCAGGGTAAGACCCTTCCGACAATTACTTTTACGTATACATTTATATATTTATTATATACATACATATATACTTATTTATTTATCTCTCTCTTTATACATACAATTTTTTTTCATTTATTTCCCATTTGATTTTGTATGCTATGTCTTCCCTTCTTCGCTTGGCTTCAGAACTTATGTGCACGACATGTTTAACGAGTACTTTTTTTTTTATTTCTCTACGCACTGAGCGTAAAACTTGTAGGGGGTATTTTAGCGCTCTCTTTTTGCATGTGTCACTTTGAACGTTATTTACATTTATTTACATATTTCACTGTAGTAGTCGTAAATACGTTCGTAACGTTAGGATAACGTCTGCATATTTGTATAGATCGTTGACGCGCTCACCAGCTAAGCAGTGTATAGCGAGATTTATCTTTTGCATCACGAAACAGTATTTTTCAAGGTAGTCTTCGCGTCTCTACTCCTTTTCTTCTTTTTTTTCTTTTCAAGTTGTTTTGACATTTTTACTTTCTACCAAGTTCCGACGAAACGAGAGCGGATATCTTATCTTTCGTTGAACAGACTCTTTGTTTTCCACTGTTTCGCGTGCATACACGGTTATATCGACTTTGTACGATTGATAGTTGCGTGGACGTACAAAGGGTACACCAAGCCAGCTTGTTCGTCTTGTCAGACGGTGATCATCCGCGTTTTTTTAACTTCCTTTTTATAGTTTCGTTTAATTATTCTTTACTCCGTTGCCACTGTATCTAGAGATGCAGAGGTAATCGAGGCATACGTTAATTGGGTAATCAGAGGAAAATTGGTATTTCGTATTCCTTTGTACATACATTTCTGTTCCGCCTATAATTTAGTCAGAGTTCAATATCTGTTTGTAATATTTCAATCGAATTCAAATGAAATTATATTACTTACTAGCGAACATCGAAAGTAGAAAAACATACGTCTGTCATTTGCCAAGAGTTCTTACAATTTTTAGCCATCTTATCGTAATCGATTATATCTAACGACATAGATGTACACGTAAGAAACAAGGTTAATTAATTTTTAGATAGGAAAATAATAAGAATAACGAGCGATTAGTTACGCTAGCGAGATATCGAAAATTAAAAAGTATCTGTGCAGAAGGATCAATAAATTGGAATATCGATGGTTATTAATCACGACGAGCCTGGTATATCGTTTTCCTGTGCACGTTCAAAAGACAGCAAAATATCGCTTTATCCGCGTTATTCATTGGCGCATCTTGTTTCAAGTTTTACACTCAGTGGCAATTTACGAGACTAGGAAATGCGACATTTACTTCTTTGCATAACTCTGTCAGTTTGACTAATATCGTCGTTGTAAAACGAGAGAATTAGTTTTGAGAAACGACTGGAAATTTTCGAATCAAACGCGTTAACGTTTCTTACGATCAAACGTCGTATAATTTCTATGCATAATTTCTAGAACTAACGTTTATTCTCTTAAATCGTATTAATTGCAAGTAACCACGCAAATATTTCTCGTTGTTCGCGACTGACTAACGCAACGCAAAAATATGAAGATATCAAATTCAAATAATCGCGAAGATTCGTTTAATTTCCGACAGTGACTACTCGATAAAAGAATGAAATTCTTTGTAAATTATATTTCTCCTTTTCAAAATTTTAGGGCTTTTTCAAATTTTCTTACGATCAAAGGAATATTCAAACGAATATTTTACAACTGTTTGAAAAATAAATTCGTGTAGTACAAAAACGTGCTATTGTATATATTTAGAATAACAATAGAATGTTTTATCGTGGTCATCGTTTTCAAAAATTGGGAACCTGCAATACTTTCACTTGATATCTTTATCTCATTGTAGAGACACGACTTAGAGCATATGCGGGAGAAGAAAAGAAAAGAAAAGGAAAGAAAAAAGAAAATTGTAAGCAAAAAGCAAATATTTTTTGAACGATCTTTTTTTCATTATTTACTTGACAAGTGACGTCTCTTTAACCATAATACCATTTTCTATCAATTTATTACGCAATTCTGTTGCTATATCTAGAAGAATATGGGTTGATTTTTAATAAAAAAAAAAAAAAATATCGTTATATAGAGGAAGCTTTACGAAAATGCTTTCAATTAAAATATTTGTCCAAACGAAACGAAATGCAAAAAAGACGAGTAAAATAACATAAAGTAAAATAAATTGAAGTAACAAAAAATATTTGTCGCATTGTATTTATGTATATGCCTGATGTGACATTTTTTTTTTTTAAGGCTGCTGTACCTTAGTTCGTTAAGAAAGAAAAGCTGTAGTTGTTTGTTTGTTGATGTTTCAAGCATAAATACGATGGGTGCTGAGACACGTTGTTTCCTCTTCATTCTACAGGGTGATGGTGCCGTAAGCTTTAGCTCATTCGAAGTAATCAATATTAATCACACTGCCATTGTTGTATCGTGTAACGTACATTTAGTATTGTAATGCTTTTTCACAGTGAGCCAAATGGATATCTAAACGCGTAGCTCCTTATTACATACCTACTATTTTTCTCTCATATGCCGATTGCTCTCGTTGCATGAAGCAAAACTATTTTCGCGGTAAGTTTTACGCTGACGCCGACGAAATCGATGGAAACGCGGAAGGAAGTCTCCGAAGGCCAATCGCGAATATTAATTTCCTCGATGAAATTGTTAATTTTAATGCGAAATAGTTGCGGTTCGTCGAATTTTCCTTCGAAATTTCGTTCCAGTTAATGGCAAATCATTCTGATGGCGTAGCCGTAGATTAACGTGTTCAATACGACAGTAATATTAACGTAATTTTTGCGAAGTTACGCTGCTGTAAATTTCAATTTCAACTTTGTTCGATGAAATGCGAAAAGTTGTTGAAATGATCGAGGGGTTTTGAGGAAAAGTGGAATAAGTGCGCTTCTTCTACAGATAACATAAATAGTCGCTGGAGATATTTTTTTTTTTTTTTATGAATTTCCAAGTCCTTATAATTAGCCACGTGTAGCAAGATATTGTTATCTTTGGACGAGCGTAAATTTTTGTACATAAATTTACCTATACCTTCCACGAATTATGTTTTATCGCTTGCAACACTCTTCTTCCGAGCCTCTGAGTTGTTATTTTTTTCGTGAGTTTATAATTACGTAAAGTAATTACGTATAATTACGTATAATGTCGCAAAGTAAATTTTCAAGTAAATTTCGAGTAGAGGATAAAATGGAAAAAATTGTATAAACTCCTCGTCTTGACATAACTTGTTCAAATAATTGTTGTATTCGTGGTGATAGAATTTAAACTATTCGTGTAGATTGCTTCTTAGCATAAATGATCTACTGCGAGTTGAACGCGTTAATACTATTCGATGATTGACAATTAATTTGAACATCTCGGTCTTATTGTGCTCGCGATCAAACATTGATCAACTAATCGATCTATTCTTTTATGTGCGTTCCAGTTGAAAGATCGGGTCTGCAGAAGCGAGTTTAGTAATCTTTCGACATTTTGCGATACCCTTAACGTAGCTTCTTTAACGTTTCGCAAAATAACTGCTTCTTATAAATAGAAAAAGAAAGAGAAAAAACGCCGTTTCTCTCCTTATTCTTTACGAACATCGTTAATTCGCGCCCGGCCAAAGCGAATCTTTCTTCCTTTCCCTTGTTTATTTTTTATTTTATTTTACTTTTTTTTATTTACGTTATTAAACTAGCGGCCTTTGGTGTGCATTGGATCTTTGGATGTGTAGCGAACATATGTGGCTTCAGTACAGTTTTCTTTTGAGTTTTGACTTTGCGTTTGCCTCCGCAGGAGCGTTTTAGAATTCAGAGACGACGTCGATCGATTCCATGTCGAGAACTTGTCGAGATTCTTTTTTTTTTTTATTCGTTTGTTTTATGCTTTTTAGAAGAAGCGAAGAGCTGGTGTGAGTACTCAAAAAGCTCGAGATACAATACGATTTTTTATTTACTTCGATCAAAGTTAGAAACGTTCGATCCGAATTTGGAAATTTTCGGAAAACAGCGACAGCGTTAGAATCACTAACGATTGCGTTAGTTCAATTTCCAAGGCAAAACAAGCGAATGCGTTTAAAATTTGTACTAAAAAAAGAAAAAAAAATTAAAAAAATATGCTGGCTTAGTGCGATATAGCGTTAAACAAACTTATTGATTTTATACGAGTCTTTGATTTTAGTTGGTATATAATCGCAAAAATTTTGAGTACTCGCAAACACTAAAACAGAAACGCATTAGTTTTGATACGTAGTGTCACGATCACGGGTTTTTACAAATATTCAGGATGTAGGTGCTTTTGGACAGATCACTTAATTTATTCTCCTTCTGTGTTATTATTACTTTGTTTTAGAATAATTTCATGCCAGTTAACTTACAATAGTTCAATTATCAAATCTCGTATTACAGCTTTAAGGATTTTGAAAAATGTACACCGGTCTTTTACCGAGACAATTATACTTTTAGACGCTTGCTTTTCCTCATTTCATATTAGATTTGCTATTAGCAATTTCTTGCCTATATCCAAAAGGATTTACTTTTAAAATAATGTCTTTTTAACTTCAAAAGGTGTTCCATTATGCAACGCACATAATTTCATAAAAACAAATTTTCCCCAACGCAGAGTAAAATAACTATTTTATATCTTGTATCCTACCATAGCACACGTAAAAGCCTGCATTATGCAACCAGACTACATAACTCACATAATTCAATACGACGTCATTCTCATAATTTTCGTCACGTAGTACTCTGTCCAATTTTTTCTACATTCTGAATTGAACGACGGCAACCTTCTAAGAAAAAAAAAAAGAAAAAAGAAAATAAATAAAGTAAATAAAATAAAATAAAAATAAAAAAAGGAAAAGAAAGGACTGGTTGCCGGTATATTGACCACCTTATTACAAAAGCCTGTAGAACGAAGCATATGAAACTAATCAAACGGAATTCATTTTGCAGACTTCTATGGAGGAAGTAGCTCGAGGTGATCCGAAGGTGAACCAGTCGTCCCTGTTACAGAAACTGTTGTCCGAGTGACTGCCGGCCAACGCTCTGCACAGTAAAGGGATCTATGTAATATACGTTTGAACGCGAAACCAGAGACAGGAAGAAGGAGAAAAGGGAAGCAAGGAATATGAGAACGAAAAACGAAAGGGAAGCAAGAGAATGAGAGAAAAGAAATTGGATGGAAAACGATGATACATGCACGCATGTACACCATATACGTAATGGATACTAATTGTATTATATGTAAACGCTGCAACACACGAAGTCAGTATTCAGATACGTATCACCAAATACAATTTCGAAAGAAGAATTAAAGAAAAGAAATGTTAGACCGCTGCGCCGTGCTCTCCGTGACCTCTTTGCGTTTCGAACAGCTGGAACTCGCGGAACAAGATGTCAGGGAACGTCGACCGAGTGCATCGACGTTAAACTCGCTCGAACTCCAAAGACGAAAACGTTTCCGTTTTTCGTTTGGCTGTGTCGAGATCTTTTCCACGATTCTACTAGGTCGTCCTTGACCTCGTTGACGTTGAGACGGATGATCTTAGTTTTCGCGAGGAATAACCGGCAAGGTGGATTAGTGTCGATGAACGATCGAACAAACAGCGATTGGTGGATCGAAATTTGTGAATAGAAACGGAAGAAAAGGTGTGAGAACATGGATCTCGCGATTCCACGATGTTAGAGGATGAGAGAAGGTTTGGGCGCGGGGAGCACGTGGCACGATAGTGCGATGTTCTTATTTTATATATATACATGGATATATAAAAAAGAAAGAAAGAAAGAAAGAAAGAAAGCCTTTCTCGGGGCAACCCAGCTTCGGACGATATTTGAGTATATATAAATAGATAAATATAAATAAATAAATATAAATATATATATATACATATATATATATATATATATATACATATGATTAAAAATATAATACCGACACGATGAACTGACGGCCGTGTAACTCTGTTCAGAGTTGCTACGCATTGCCGTCAGTATTGTATTTGGTATCACTGAAAGAAACTACGTAGGTACCTCAAAGGTATACTTTATTATACCACTGGCTGTTGAACATAGAACTATTTATAGGTTTAATTATTGTACACAAGAGTGATGAAGTAAGAGTATGATAAAGAAGGCGGTGAAGAAGCTGAAAAAAAAGAAAGCAAATAGAGCACTATTTCACGTATTCTCTTAATTTAACGATCCGTTTTGACTATTACATTTATGAATAATATATTTGTGATTGTAAGAATCCGCAACCAAAATGTGACAAAGAATACTTGTTGTTGTTAATATGATTATAACTATTATTATTATATAATAATTATTATTATTTTATTTTATTTTATTTTATTATTATTATTATTATTATTATTATTATTATTATTGACATCATGATTATTGCTATTACCAATATTCTTATTGCAATTACTATATTATTATAATATTAAGGATTATTATTATTATTATTATTTTATTATTGTAATAATAATTATTATTATATCAATATTGATATTATTGAACACTTGGAATATGCATATTTCTATTCAATAGTAAGAGTACCTTTATATATACATATATATATATATTGTATAAATGTATATGTATATATATGTATAGGGATTTATATATCGTGTTATATATACATATGATTCGTTCGTTTATTTATATATAATCGGTATATAAATTTACGTATATTTATATATGTATGTATACGTGTGGAGAGGATGAAGAAGATGAAATGAAAAAAATGGAGATCGATCCTTCTATTTTGCATAGCTCGGTAATTCTCTTTCGAGTCTTTAGAGATGCACACTAAATTACTTCTCGAACGACATCCGTTGTTGCATTGATCGTAATTGAGTAAACAAAAAAGAAAAAAAAAGAAGAAAAGAAAAAATGTATCGAAGAGAAATTAAGAGAAACGAAAAAGAAACAAAGGAAAATGTGGAAAATACGTCTAATTCACGTTTATTGTATATATATATACACACGCCGCGCGACATAAAACAATCGGTGTGTATATATGTATATCATACATGCATATGAAAGAAATCTCACGCAAGTGTCTTATTTTTCCAGGATGTTCACCGATTATTAAACGAAAAGAAAGATTGAAAAACAGAGTTAAAAAAAAAAAATGATAAGCGTAGAAAGCAGCGGAAGAAGTAAGTTGGAAGAAATTGCCACGAGGTAGACACTCGCGAATTTTGGTGATAGCGTACTTCGTTTTTGACGGAAGTCGCTATTCATCGTCGTGACCAGAAGTCTGCGCCAGAATGCGTTAAAAGTTTGGTTTTTCTCTCACTTTTTTAATGCGAGGATAGTGTCCCTTAGCGTAGCTGTTTTAATGCGATATACATATATATATATAACATGTATTTTTTTAATCCAAATTGTTCGTCGCCAAGATTTTTTATTATTCTCCCCAGCATTCGTTCTTTTGTTAATATATTCTGTTTTTTTAGGTTCGATTTTAAGGCACGTGTTCGTAGAAAAGGTGCAAAGATATGCGGGGAGGTTGTTGATCAAGTTTAACGTGATTGTCTGTTTGAGTGTCTCTTATGTTAGGAATTCGTTTTTTTTCTCCTTTTTTTTTTATGGCACAATTTTATCGAGCGTTTGTAGTTTTTAATGATTTTATTAATAAAAGGGATGTTACCGTTCTGGAGGTTACGTTTAGATCGTAAGAATCGATGATCGATGCGGAGAGCAAAATGTGGTAACCGAAGAAGATAAAAGGACGTACTATTTAAACGAATATGGAAGAAGAATATGACGCTGTACGCGTAAAAAGAAAAAGAGGTCTGTGTAGAAGAAAACAAAGAGAAACGATTTGGAAGGACGAAGATCGATATTTAACGAGTATAATTAATTGCTGTGATGACACTGGCCTGCTCATCTCTGTTGCACTTTCTTCCAATTATTCGGGCAGTTACAAAGAGTTGCGTAAAATAAAAAACAAAACGACAAAAAAAAAAAAAAATGAAGAAGAACACAAAAGATATGAAAACCCTATAAAACACATTCGTGAGGTACTCTGAATATGTACACGTGCATACATAGACATGTATACTCGTTTCGTTAGTCGCGCGTCGCCGTTCACACAGCGGTTATTTTGTGTGTGTGTGTGTGTGTGGCGCACACGCGCGCCCACGTACATGTGTATGTATGCTCGCGCGTGTGTGTATGTGTGTGCTTACGCCTGCGTGCGCGACGAAGAATGAATGGTATTTCACGGTGTGCGTGCGGCTCTGCGTGTTTTTTTCTCTTTGTGCGTGCGTGCGCTCGTAGGCATGCTTGTACGCGTGTGTGCGTAGTGAATTACGTCATATAGATAGATCATATGTGCTTTCTAATGATGAATAATTTTATAAATATAAATATAATATCGATCTCTCACGTGTACATTTATTTTGGAAATTCGCGCCTGGTCCGCGCGGGTTTGATCATTAAACTGTAATTAGTTTTCATGTGCTTTATTTTCCTTTGGATATCGCGTCTAGCGATATCTCTGATTATCCTTCTACAAAAAAAAAAAAAAAAAACACCATCCATCTACTTTGGCACTTTGAATCTTTCGGATCCATTCGATGGCTAAAGGTTCAAGTTGCTCGTTCTCCGTTCAATTCGATCACTTCGATCGATTTTATGGCTCGAGTAAATACACCAATTTGAATAATTACTTAATACGTTTTATTACTTAAAATAACGATACATATAATATATAAATATAAAATTAGGGTAATCTTACTATTACGCGCAATAGCTTCCTTCGTTATATTCATTTTTTACGATTTTCTATAATATGCATCAAGCATAAAATTGACATCACTCGATCATTATTATTCAATTCTCTCTATACCTACGTGACTTTTAAATAGCGATGCTACGATAGTAGTTTTTACGCATGGCAAGTATCGCGCCGATTACCGCTTTTCATTTTAATTATTAATGTTTTGGCACAATTTAAGTAAACAGAAAAGAAAACGGAGAAGATAATATTTTCTTAACGTGGCAGTTAAAGACTGAAGATAGAAGTTTTTATCTTACGAAGTATCTATTTTATACTATTGATACACGTTGATAGGAAGATATGCCCTCTTTCGTGTACGCATCTTCGAATATCTGAGTTGACAGAAAAATTTTAATTAACCACCAATTGACAAAGTCAACAAATTTGAGTTGCGATCGGCTGGAATTAAACCAAGAAAATTAATCAAAAAATTCGTCACGATCAATGAAATTTCAAATTGATCCTTAAAGAAAGTAAACCGATTAGAAGATTAGTAAGATCGACGAATTCATTTTATACAAATATATATCGCTCTACCAAAAAAAAAAAAAAAAAAAAAAAAAAAAAATT
>NT_177059.1:1795362-1809011 GCF_000188095.3 Bombus impatiens | reverse complement strand
ACAAAAAAAAAAAAAAAAAAAAAAAAAAAAACATTTCACGTTCGCTGTCAAGCATTTCGAAATCGCGATCACGAAAGAGACCATTGAACACAAAATTCGCGACGTGCCGCTGCACAAAAATCATCAGACTGTTTCAGCGTCCGGTAGCTTCTATAAAACTGTTTTATTCGACTCAATGTAAATACATAGGCAAGTAAATGTTACAGAATAAAATAGCCATATATATGATACACTGGATTGTTAATTTAAAATTCGATTGTTTACGCGAGTTTGATCAGCGTCTGTGATGGCAGTGGATGCCGTCGATTGGCAATTTTTGGCCGAAGACGTTCGTCCCCGTATCGTACTTTTTGGCATTAAAAACGACCGACGAATGGCCTATTCGCATTATGAATGCTCCTTTATATATATTCCTTCGTTACACCATACGGAACAGACGCGATAACTTAACTAACAGATTCCAACATCTCGTTATATATACACACAGACTTGCTGTTTCTAGCGATGGGATTTGAAACGCTACAAATCGTTTCGAATCTGTATGAACGACGAAAAATTCGAATCACTTTGAACACGATCCGAAGTTCGCAACTCTCGACGAGTCTTGGACGTCTTGAGAAATTTCTAAGTGTTCGATGTTTCGCTGTCATTCTCGATACGTGTTTCTGTTTGCAAACGATACGTTGACGTAAATCGTTAACGACAATGCCCGAAGGAATAGCGCGAATGTCGATGTCCAGACGCTAGTAGAAGAAAAAGATCTTCGAAACTTTCAAGGCGTATCGAGACTTTAGAGATTCAAGACCGAAGATTTACGTGTAACGTAAGAATCTTAAACTTCGAGTCGCGTTCAAAGTGCTTCGAATCTTCCACTATAATCTTGAAAACCCTCGAATGGCTTTCGAGATAAGATTCAAACACCCATTACTAGTTGTTCGTTCGCACGATTACGTCCGTGCCATCGCATCGATCGTCGTTTAAGCCGCGTTCGGTGATTCCGTCGTTCGTTCTGGTTTACGTAGTCTGCCTCTTCTTCGATAGTGATACGGAACGCGTCTATTCGGATCTCTCGTTTTGCCTATAGGCGGTTTCTTGTGATATTGGTAGTTTGGATAATATGAATGCGGCGGTGGATACTGAATGTTGCCGACTTGGTCTCTCTGTCCATTCGGCGTGAAAGGTCTCGGCGTTCTGGCGTGTTGGTCTTCCGTCACGCGACGTCGAATGCACACCGCGCAACGACTTACTCGCGACGTGTGATCGGCTTTCAACGTCTGTGGTATAGGCCTGCGGAACATCTCGTACTCTTTGATGATGGTTAACCAGTAGGATATGGCAGTGGAGTAATAGTTGCAGGCGCCAAAACCATGGCACTCGATGAACGGTCTCGTGCGGAATTCTTCTAGACAGGAACCAGGGGACACCAAGGACTGACCGTATCCGCGTCCGCCTGCGTCTCGATGCTGAAAATTTTTCGTTGTTGCAGCTTTCACATTATTTCGGAATCGTTGGACTTTGGTTCGTTAATTTTGTAATTGAAACGCGTCTCGTTAGAAATAAGCAAGCGACCGGATACTCGCGAGCGAGAGCGGAAAGCGAAGAAAGTTGTACTCACCATGAGGAAACTGTATCCGATCCAAAGTTCTTCCCAACCACCGGGACACTCTGGTATAGCCATGGATTGACTGTGCACCGCGATCACTCGAGTTGGAGCCTCGCAAACGGAACATCTGGACAGGTACCTTCCGACTTCCGGTGCCGGTATAGACGCCATGGACATAGGCATAGGTTCTGTCGTGCTCAACCAATAGCTGTAATCGTTCTTATTGGCGTAGTCGCATACGTTTTGCAAATTGCACATCGTGAAAGGCATGGTGGAGAATTTTTGAAGGCAGCTTCCAGCGGTGCCTGAAACGAAATATAATCTCGATCACGCGTTCCACTCTTAGGAAGGAGAACAGCCGAGTTAATCAAGAAATTTAATGTTTATCTCCATCGGTCGTTTTTAAATCTTCTTACCAAGATCCTGTCCGACGGAATATCCTTCGCCCATTATGTGCAAAAACGAGAAACCGTCCCAAAGTTTCACTGTATTTCTTGGACACACTGGTATCATTTCGGATTGAGAGTGTCGAGCAAAGAAGAAACCTCTGTTTCGGGCACCTGGTGCCGGCGGTGCCGGACTTCCCCGCATTCCGGGGGATCCTACGAATTAATTTGCATTTTTTTACATTTCTAACGTGTCATTACTGTTAGATCATAGCTTTTTATTCGCAAATAAACGAAGATCACAGATTAGTCAAATTTTGTATTTTTTGTACAGGGACAGTTTCAAAATTCAACGCGTTGTCAATCTATCTCGTGAATTCTAATAACATTGCTCGTCACGATATTAAAATAATGCTTGTTAATAAGTGATTTGTTACCTGGTGGACCTTGTCGGCCAATTGCACCGCGAAGACCAGGATAACCAGGAGAACCAACAACGCCTTCTGGTCCTGGAAGACCGGGAAGTCCTTCCATTCCTGGTTCTCCTTTTCTTCCGGGAATTCCGTCTTCTCCTTGTTCGCCTGTTATGCCTTGAATCCCAGGGAAACCTACGCAAATATAAATATATCGTATGTATATTAAATGTTCTTTCAAATTATAAATTATTGATTTATTTCGAAATTCTTTTTGCTTGTTATAATACCTGGCAGTCCTGGAAGTCCTGCATCACCGGGTAAACCTTTTCTTGGGAAAGGCGAGAATGGGTTAATACCATTATCTCCTTTCGGTCCCTGCGAAGCGTACGAAAATTTATATAAATTTTCTGGAAATATTATTCGCGACAATATATTAATTAAATTATTCAATTTCTTTTAGATTCTTTACCAATCTAAACGCGTTAATTGTATCTCATTACAGCGATACCGAAACTTCAAAATATTTCGTATAATACACGCGATATGTTAACGAAAATTGTTCAAATCGACAGGAGTTACTTATTTTTATACGACAAAATTTGTATATTCTTTAAACTCTTCGACATGGTTACTTATAAATAAATTTCCCGAATATCGACATAATTAATATTCTATGACTAATAGGGCATCGAATATGTAAGATAATTGAAATAACTAACTTTTGGTCCTGGAAGTCCCATCGCACCGGATAAACCTTCGTCTCCGTCGTCACCGCGTTGTCCTCTTCGTCCGGGTAATCCTTCGCGTCCAGGAATGCCCATTTCGCCAATTTCTCCCTTTATTCCTTTTATACCGTTAAATCCAGGCAATCCTGGTTCTCCCTGTCTTCCTTTGATGGCGAATATAGGCAGTCCACGGTCGCCAGGTTCACCTTTTGGTCCTTGTAGACCAGGTATGCCTTCTAACCCTTCTAATCCTGGAGCTCCAGGGAAACCCGTGAAACCTGCTGGACCTACGCGCGAAGATGAAATATGAGAACTTGTTCGCGATTCGCGATAAACAGTGATCCTGTCGATAGCGTAGATTTTTATAAATATTCGTTTAATTTAAATCAATTTTTTTTAGACAACTTTTCCTTTTTAGGCAAATTTTTAAACAAATTTAAAGATTATAGACATTGACTGTAGAAGGTGCATAAAATACACGGAATACGCATAAAATGTGAAAATATATAAAATATGAAAAATGTAGAGGTGTTGAGGTCTACCAAATATTATAGAGAACGGTGTACGTGATATTTTTCTTATTTTAGATAAAAATATATTTTAGCGAATTAGCAGCATTTTTTTCAAATTTCTGACGAGAAGCATAAATATATACGCAATTTACCTATAAATCGTAAATGAGAAATTCATTCGTACTATGAGAAGAGAGTAATACCTCGATCCCCTGGAAGTCCCTTTGGACCACGCGTACTGAAACCAACGTCTCCCATAATTCCTTTAGGTCCATTATATCCGTATTCTCCGGGTGCACCCTTTTGACCCGGAATTCCTGGAGTCCCGGGTAGTCCATCTAGTCCAGGTAATCCGTCCTCGGATGGTTCGGCCAACTCACCGGGTAATCCTAGATAGTATAATGTAGTTATACGCATTT
The DNA here is from genome assembly GCF_000188095.3 of Bombus impatiens. Taxonomy (NCBI): domain Eukaryota; kingdom Metazoa; phylum Arthropoda; class Insecta; order Hymenoptera; family Apidae; genus Bombus; species Bombus impatiens. Next base: position 1,804,950 of record NT_177059.1, on the reverse strand, counting down.
ATACAACGAATATCTTACCGGTGATCGTGTTGTTTTAACGCGAGACATTGCAAATCGACTAGTTTCAAATTTGTTGCCTTTGATATTGCTAAAGATACGTAAGGATTTCTGAGAAAATTAGCGTTTAATTTTCCTAGGACTCAAATTCCAAGGTCCGATGGTACACTAGCTCGCGAAAGTACACTTTGGACACTTTTATGTTCGTGTCGTGTAAAACGTTTTGAAATTTCGCTACTATTTTCATGAGCCTCTGTATATATTTATATTCTATCTCTTTATCTATAATTTTCTATATCTGACACATTTAAGTACAGATCAGTGGTTGGTGAATATAGCGTTGCATAGAAACGCGATTGGTGTTTACCTGGGAAACCTTGAGGTCCTCGATCGCCAGGAAGACCCGGGAAACCTGGCACGCCTGGGAATCCGACCGGCCCAGGGAATCCCATATCACCTTTCATACCCTGAAATTATTAAATTATCATTAATCGTTCTTTAATCGAACGATTAAAATTGCTAAGAACAAGCAATTTCGAGGGCTGATTTTTTATATTCGTTATTTATGTACCTTTCGTCCATGTAACCCTATGAAACCTTGTTCACCGCGTATTCCTTTTTCACCTTGCAAGCCTTCGAGGCCGGGAGTACCGAAATCACCCCTTTCCGATTCACCGTACGACGGAGGACCTGGTTCACCTACCATTCCTTTGGGTCCTGGTGCACCCATTAAACCGGGTAATCCTCTAGGACCCGGATCACCAGGCATTCCTGAATACAATTTACACATTGTACGATATTTAGCATTTTTCCTGTTCTCCAGCGTCATATTGTAAATTGTTAATATTTTGACGATTCCTTCGCGGAGTTGGTGTAATAAAAAAAAACGTAGGTTTTAATTTTTACTCTTCTTTTACAATTTACAGATCAGAGCAGTAAAATAATTTACGAAACCTACCTGGCAAACCCATTTGACCTGGATCTCCATCCAATCCTCGTTTACCTTTAGGCCCGCTGTAACCAGGTGGTCCTATCGGACCTCGTTCACCCTTCACACCAGGTAAACCGTGAATACCGTATGCTCCAGGCTTTCCCTTTAAACCCCAAATTCCTCTTGGCCCTTTTAAACCATCCGGTCCCATATCACCCACCTCTCCCTATATGAAACAGATAAACGAGGAGCTCTTATCATCTTATTATTTATTCCCGTTATTAATATTATCAACCAAAATGTCATATCGCTATCGCCATTTAGTATTCTTTGATATAAGCACGGAATGTCGATGTATAACGTACGGTTATAATATTTTCAGGTTGTTTGGAATATTCATAGCGAAAGTTAAAAATGTTTTAACTAGAATTGAACCTTTTACCATCTATAACTCCACCAGTCTTCCGTCGGAAACATTTTTGACAAGATACGAGAAAATTAATTAATTTAGATCTGAAAATACGTACAAGTGGTTGGTAAAAAAATTGTAAAGTTAATTCTATATATTATATTTCTGCAATTGAATTTTTCATTTTACATGGAAATTTTCCTATTCGAATCATTGCGCTGAATTTCGGACAAATAACGATGCCCTGAATGCGTGCACCGAATAAACTTGTAGAACCAATTTGTTTCTACTGTATTTTTAAACATCGTCGTCGCTGAGAGACTTACTTTTGGTCCAGGTAGTCCGTTAAATCCGTCAAAGCCAGTTTCACCTTTGATTCCCTTCGGACCAGGGGAGCCATCGCGACCTATTCCTGGTTCACCAGGTGGGCCATGACGTCCATCCATGCCAGGGAAGCCAGGAGGTCCGAGTTCTCCCATGAAACCAGGCTCACCCACCTCACCTTGGGGTCCACTGAACGCGCTTTCACCCGGAAGTCCGTCCAAACCGTCCGGTCCTATGTCTCCAGATATACCTTTTGGACCAGGTAATCCCATAATTCCTATAACACCTTCGGGTCCAACGTCTCCCGGTTGTCCTTTAGCTCCAGTTATTCCAGGCATTCCGTCGGGACCAGGCCTACCAGAAAGACCAGATTCGCCAGTTTCACCATCGGCACCGTCTGGTCCAGGAGGACCCGGTTGACCCGGTGCACCATCTCTTCCTGAGTAGCCCATCGGTCCAGCATCACCGTCGTCACCTCTGCGTCCCATGAAACCGATTTCTCCTTTCAGACCCTTCATCCCATCGAATCCAGGTGTTCCGTAGGGACCTATTTTCAGCCATTTTATTAGCGATTTATTATTAATAAACTACAGACTTTTATGCATTTGCGGGAAATTTGAAAGCGCATAAATCCACAGAACGTGGGTAATACGCAAAAGTATCTAAAATATTTGAAGTTATAATATTTAATACATAAAACGATCCTCTAGATGGATTTCATCTTTTTACTCGTAAAAGCATATAACATAATTTGCTTAAATATCCGCGATTTAAATACCAAGTTTCCGCGTAATTCTGTTGCATTCTACCCGCTCTTTCGTTCCAATATACCATCGATGTTTGATAATTGGACTGCAGTTGAAATATCCGATTCCGTGTGTGCCATTCAAAGCATGTAAAACAGTCTGTTCGTAGTTTAAATATCATCGTTATACAGAATTTTGTAAAGTTTGGATTTCCCTGGCCTTTTCCAGTGGGAACGTACATATCGAGCGAGGCGTGTTCGTCGTTCGTTTATTGCGTTCATGCGTTACGGTTAATCCTTGTTTATAGTTACCTAACAATTCCCATGAATCGTCGCAACTGTTTCGAAAGGACCATTCTCTCTAGAGAGTCGGTCGATACACCGAACAGATTTTCTCGTACATTTAAAAACTAATCGGATGCCAATTGCGTTGATTAACATTTCCGATGTAATGACTGTAAATACTTGAAATTCTGCCTTGCAGAGTAAAACGTTTGTGAAAAACGAGCGCGATAAATTTCGTGTCATCTATATTTAACTCGAATTAAATAAAATCTCAAGCAACAACTAATAATATTGAAAACTAATTGATACAAGTTTTAATTGAAACAATGGATTTCTTTGCAAATTAACGGGGTCTGGAAAGAATAGAGCGACACAACTATCCGATCAATTTAATATCGCGAGTAATCAAGAGTATTACGTGTCGAGTATATGGCTATTGAATTACTCTTCTTAATTGTGTATGGTCACGATCCGCGAGAAATTGCTCTTTGCTGTATACAAAATAGCGTTACACAACACGGATCAAATACGTATCAATACACAGATCGATAGATAGATCAAAAAGTTGATCTATTTGGTCAATCCTTTATGTATCAAAGGATTCGTTTCGCAAGTAAAAAAAATAATAATAAATTTCTGATATTCGAATCGAATTAATAAAAATTAAAATCTAGAAACCATCTTACCTGTAATACCGACGTCTCCCATTCTTCCGGGCATTCCAGGTTGTCCAGCCATTCCAGGGAAGCCCCTAGGTCCCTGAGTACTGTAACCTCGTTGACCTTTGGCTCCCTGTCGATCGATTTTTCCCGTTAAATCTCAAGGATCAAATATCGGACGTCTATCGCCTTTGCTGTCTAATTTTACCTGTAGTCCAGTTAATCCTTCTTGACCAGGAGCACCTTTGCTACCTTTTGCTCCTTTCACACCATCCACTCCGGGTCTACCTTGTAAACCTCTAGGACCAGGATCACCAACGTCTCCCTTGTTACCAGTCCAGCCCATTAATCCATAATCGCCATACGTCTGGTTTGATCCTGGTTCTCCGCGATCTCCTTTGTTGCCCAAGCGTCCCTAAAGATCCGATCGAGAGAAAACAATTTTATTTCGCCTGTATTACGCGATAGTTGCATAAAAATTCAACATCACGAAAGAAAAATATTATTGATACATTTTTGTTGATTTTCTGTTTTTAACGTTATTTTACGTCGCGTTATTAAACGTTCGATTCGATTTCTTTGATCCTATGCCTACCGTGAAACCCATTGGTCCTTGTGATCCTGGTGTACCCGATGTTCCGCGAGGTCCTTGATCTCCTGGCATACCGGGATATCCTTTTAATCCTACAGGACCCTGACGCGATATACCAGGTGATCCAGAAATTCCAGGCAGTCCCGGAAATCCTTCGTCACCAGGCCATCCTTCCACACCTTTCGCACCGTCCTCTCCTATAGAAATTTCATCACACGTTTACTATCAAATAGCGATCGATAAGCGCTACTTTTTTAACATTTTTCATTTATTGTTAGTATAGTATATGTAGTACATATGTAGTATAATAATTGATCGGAAAAAATTCAGAGAATAAATGCTGTCACTTTATCTTCTTACCTATATCACCTCGTTCTCCTTTGTATCCTTTCTCTCCTTTCAGATTTATAACCGGTGGCGGATAAGATTCTCCGGGTTCGCCTTTTCCTCCTTTGTCGCCCATTGGACCTTTGCCTCCCGGAATGCCCGGGAAACCCGGCTCACCTCGAAGAAATTCTTTTGGTATCGACACGTTGTCACCCGGAAGACCAGGAATACCATCCGGTCTGGCGAAACCGTCGCGTCCTGTAAACCCTGGAGGACCAAAATCACCCTGAAAACAAAGGAGCGCCGTTCGTTGTCTATGTTTTCACGAAAAATTGATTAGCTCCCGCGAAAATATATAATCACAGAAGACACAATTCAACGATTATAACTCAATAATTATAAATATAAATAACAATTGTTCTTGAAATATTTTCTTAAAAGGCCAAGCCTCTCAGATGCCGTTTTTGATTCGGATAAAAAATATTTTTACCTTTTCTCCCTTAGGTCCTTGAATGCCAGTGTCACCACGACTACCAGGTTGACCTCGCGGGCCTCTTGGTCCTTCGACACCAGGGAAACCCTTGTCACCGATATCACCAGGCATTCTAGTTAGTTTGTCTGGCCATGTCAATTTTCCCATTTCTCCTTTAGGACCTTGAGGACCAGCGATTCCTGGTCTTCCACTGTCTCCTTCCAATCCTCTGGGTCCCATGATACCCCGTTTACCCTGTACACCTTTGAATCCACGAAGCCCGGACAATCCCGGGTATCCTGGCGTTCCAGGATATCCGTCCAGGCCGGAATCGCCAGGTTCACCCTTTCTACCGGCTAGGCCTGTTTTCAGAAATAGTACGTTTCCATATACTACGTGTATTGTATAGTAATCGATCGGAATTTCTTTTTTGGGTAAATAAGAACTTCGAAATATCTTTACATTTAGATAAAGTAAAAAATACATGGATACTCCATAAAATTTTCTCTAATTGTTTAAATATTTTTATGAGTCGCCGCGTGTCTATTTTTTCCTAACGATTTGCAATCATTGTGAATCGTAATTATCAATGACAACTTGATCGATGATAATCAAATAGAGGTAATCGAAACGTAGAATTTGATTCAATAGTGGCAAAGAAATTATTCTGCAAATAATTACCGATGAAAACTTTTTTATTTTAAATGAATCGTTCGACTAAATTCCCCTTTACCAATTAACTACCGAAGTGGATAATTCTCGTAACAGTTAAAAAATCATTTTCGTTCTTTCTTCCCGCTTATGTAATTAAAATTCCCAGGTATTATCTAAAGTAGGTGGTAGAGATTATCCTCTTTCAACAGATTCGTTTCAATGGCGTTTAGTCATTCACGATCCAAATTTTTGTAGAATACAAAAACACGAAAATAGAGAGGCTGTCGTAGTAAACGATATTACAAAGCTTTTAAATATTTTTTTAATGGAACATTGAAAACCTCAGTGTAGGCTTATAAGCATGTAAGTAAGTGAATAAGTACACGATGCTATCAGATGCGATAACGTTGTAATCCTATTGCGAATTCAAGATACAGCAATAACTGTCCACCGTTCTTATCTCAAGATGTCATCATCATTAGTCACGCTAGTAAACCGATATTGTCTCGACAGTAGCAAACAGAGCGGAGCCATAGTATAATATACTATTAAAGCACAGATTTTCGATACGACGTTGAAACAGAATATTAAAGTTCAACGTCCATAGACATTAAAATGAGAAATAGTTTTTCTTCCTTTTTAATTTATCGATATAACATACCTGGCGTACAAACACCGCAGTCGTCTCCTTTAAGACCTTTTACACCTTTGAAGCCTGGCGCACCTGGAAATCCATCGGGTCCAGGAAGTCCTGGAAGTCCTGGTAAACCACGTTCACCCGGAGGGCCTCCGATCCTGCTTCCTTTCCCAGGGAAACCTTTAGGACCTGAACGATCGAAACACGTTAATTAGCATCGCTATAGGAAATTGTACAGGATACCAAATTTCCATTACAGCATATCGATGAAGATTTTTGCTTGTAATTAAGAAAAACGAACACGAACGAATTATTGTCGAATATGAAACGATTTCTTCGTCGCCTACGAAATATCTGTGTTTTTAAATCAGGAGCATGAGAAAATATTTTGTCTAGTTGATTAATCTTTATCAATTTTGGTTACTAGGGACCGTTTCCTCATTTTTTTCATTTCATCAGCAATTTTTCATTAATATTCCGACAATTAATCAATCGCTTTGTTAATCGGTGTTCTGATAATCAACGTCCTAAAATAGTATAGACGTATGTACAATTACGAAACTACGAATGTAAGTGTATAAATATAAATTATAAAATAGACGTGCAATTTATCAAACGAAAGAAAAGGTACCTTGGGGGCCATGGTCACCACGATCTCCCGGTAATCCAGGAACACCGGGGTATCCAGGTTTTCCATCTAAGCCTGGTGGGCCGTGTATCGATATTCCAGGAAAACCTTTTGGACCGGCGAGACCGGGTATACCCGGTGCACCCGGTGGACCTTGTAAACCCATTTCTCCGGTAAGACCTTGAAAAGAGAAATGTAACGAAGTATATTTCAGTCGGTTCAACGCGTTCTTCGATGGACATCGAATCGTTAGATACAAACCATCTTGCCCTGGCTCTCCTTTGATGGAAGATCCTTTCAGTCCTGGCGATCCAGGAGGGCCGATCGGTCCTGGAGGACCAGGTGGCCCGATATAACCTACTTTACCGGGTAAACCTGGTATTCCTGGTTCTCCTGGATTACCAGGCGGACCTAAATAGAAAGAAGCAGTTGTCACGTCAAGATCTTTTTTCGTTCTATTTTTAGAAATGGATAAAAACAAACCTAGATCTCCTTGAATTCCAATATTTCCTTGAATTATTTCGTCCAGTTCCGGTATGTATTGTCCAGGTTCTCCCGCAGCTCCTTGTTTACCAGGTGGTCCTTGGTTTCCGGGCTCTCCCAGCTCTCCCTGAAATCAAAATACAGAGCTACGTCTCTCCGAGTCGATTTTCAAAAAGTCATCTAGTCTGCTATTGTTATCCTATTGAAAGATAATTCTTATTCAAATCGATTATTAAATTAGATATTTTCGTATCGATTGTAGCAAAACGCTAAAACATAATCGTAGATTTGGTTCGATAAATAAATCTGCAAAATTAATAAAATCTCAAGGCACGTATGTACGTAAAAAGTGATCAATTCATTTTAAACCAAGTACGAACAGCGTACAATTTGAATAAAATGCGCGATGGAATTATTTTATTAAGTTTCTTTGACTAAGAACGAAACGGTAGAGCGGTCATACATCTAATCCATCGGGTCCCGGTTTTCCCGCGTAGCCTGGAGCCCCTTTCTCTCCCTTTTCTCCCGAAGGTCCTGGCGGACCTATTGCACCCTGTTTGCCTCTAGGTCCATCGTTACCTTGCTCTCCTTTCATACCTTTAGTACCAGCGAATCCTGGACGACCCTGCGTGAAAATGTCACATATATACAACACGAATACGATTTTTAATTTCTCAGCGTATTCGACGTCTTAAACGTTAAATTCGTTGTCTTGAAATAATTTCATACGATGCAATTTTTCTTCGTTCCAGGAAGAAACTACTTAAAGACTTGCATATTTTTGTACCTCGCTAATTCTTCTTCCACTTGCGACGTACAATTTTATGGAATTTGTAACAATTTAAAGTACATAACGTTACTCACGTGAGGACCTTTCATGCCAGGTTCTCCCTTTCTTCCATAACCACCTTTATCTCCTCGCATTCCCTTCTCGCCCCTACTGCCCTTCACCGGATAGTACATGGTGTCTGTTTTCTTGTATTCATCTTTACTCGGTGGGCCAGGCTCTCCTCTGTCTCCTTGTTCACCTACCGTACCTTTCGCGCCATATACAGTTTCACCCACTTCACCTTGCATGCCTGGTAACCCCATGGGTCCGCGGTAACCCTAAAGGATCATTCAATTGTTCGTTATATATCTATCGTAAATAAGTAAGCTGACACGATATCACTTCGTTTCGTATTTCGTATTATCGTATAGAATATATGAAAATTACGTTAAAGCCGTATGATTTTATACACTCCAATGCTCTATCGTTATTGTTGTTAAAAAGTATAGTTTTAAAAGGGTTAAATCTACGAGTACAATCTATGTGGAAAGTACTATGGACTCAACTATTCTCAAAAGTCTCGTAAAACGAAATTGCATTAGAAGCTAAATCGCGCTTAGACCGTAGTTGGATTTAACCGCGTTACCGGAACGAAATTATATCCAATTTCTCATCTTTTACACGACAGAGTAAGAAGGCAACATGCACGCGTGCACGGTGGCCGGTTTACAGAAGGGCGAATGCAGCTAACGGAGGTTTCGAGTTTCTCGGAAGTTGCCGATCGGCCGCAGTGGAATCTTCTTCCGAGGGTAGACGGCTCGTATTATCAGTGGCTGTCGTGTCAGCAGATAACAGGCTCTTGAAACGCGACGTTTCAGATTTCAGCGGATTCTGCCCTGTTTAGAGATTAACATGTAGCTCCGTTGCTCCAGCGACTAATCGTCGCCTCTTATCCAGCTAGTTTCATCCACACATTTCTATATCTGCTTACCATATTTTCTCGTTATTTTATCAACCACGAAATATCATTCGAACGTCACAGAATAACTCTACATATAGTAGATCGCAGAAGTATTTGAACAATTGCTATAAAAACTTTTGCTCGTATATCTTACGTTATATGAAACGTTCGAGCAATTTTATTCGCACGACGAGATACCATCGTCGCGAGTATCAAATTCGAAATCGATCTGTGTTCACCGCTTCGTCTTGTCGTTAATTCCATTTTACACAGCGTTAGCCGGTCGAAACTGATTTTTATCGTAGCACGCGAGTTCGAGGGGGCAAGGACAAAAGGCAGTTACACGATCGTACAGCGGTGATTTTTACGAAGCCGCGTGTAAGAAGATTCCATCGCGAGCACGTTATCAAGGCGCGATATCGCGCGGCCCATGAATTCCTTTAAATTCCAAGTCGCATCTCGTTCGCCTCCGCGTTTCTTATTTCCGGCGTGTCCGTTAAATATTACCGGCCAACACTTAGTCAGCCAGACGATATTTCATGCGAGCAGGTGGCGTTTCGCAAAAAGGAACGAAACACGTCCAAAGACTGGACCGCCTCTCCCTTTCCTCGTCTTTTTCATTTTCTTCGTCGCTTCTCTCTTTCTCTGGTAGCTTCGTGGCTTGGCGAACGAATGGCACGACCTAAACCTTCGTAAGAGGTTCGCGAACCCTCTG
>NT_177059.1:1762219-1794765 GCF_000188095.3 Bombus impatiens | reverse complement strand
GCGAACCCTCTGGTTCGCCCGATCGGTCGTTACGGTACCTGAAGCGCGATACCAACGGATAAGTCGCGATCTTGTACTCACCATGTCTCCCCTCTCTCCTGGATAGCCCATTTCGCCGGGGATCCCATACGATCCTTGAAAGCCCTGGGCAGAAAATTTATAATTTATCATGGTGTATGGTTTCTGTGGTCAATCGACGATTTTCTAGTCGACGAGGATGTAAATTACGCACACAACACTACGAAGAAGCGCGTAAGTTATGAAACGACTTTACTTTAGCTTTTAGGGCTACTACGACGACCGTAATCGCGAGTGCCAATTACACTATGGGTAATAGTTAATTCAACGCGTCTTTTGCTATTCTTTTTCACTCTAAATAGAGGACAGTGGTAATAAATTCTAAAAGTTTATAGCCATCGTTCAAACGATAAACGACGTAAGTGTCGAACTCGATAAAAATGATTTTTGTTATTTCTATTCTCGATCTTCGTCTCTGATATTTAAATCGTTTACCATTTCGATTCTTCAATTATATTTTTTTAGTTTTTTAGTTTTCAACGGATCGTGGGACCTGTAAAGTTCGTTACCTCGAGTCCGTCGATGCCTGGATTTCCTCGAATACCTTTCACGCCCACAGAATTGATACCTCCGTCACCAGGCTCGCCAATGATCCCTGGATCTCCTTGTGGCCCTGGTAGACCACGTTCGCCATGCATACCAGGCAATCCCGGTGCACCGGCACGTCCATCGGTCCCGTTGCATCCGTCCAGACCGTCTGGTCCCATTACACCTTCTGGACCGGGATTACCCTACAGCCAATTTAATTATTTCAAATTTCTCTGAAATTCCGTTCCGTTTTATTTTTACTCGGACAAATCTCGACTAGGAGAGACACGAAAGGTCGCTTTGCTTCGCGAAGCTTCTTGGGAATTTTTCTTCGATAAAGTTTTAGGAACGCGTCAAGAAAATATTTCTCTAACACGTTTAAAGATCTGAAGAATTCCTTTGATAAATACGTAGACATAATAAATTTCATATGTATTTTCATAAAAAATATACATACGGTAATATTCTAAATTATAACGAACGCGTTTAGGTGCATAGTTGATTAAAGTACTGGGTCGTCCGAAAAGATTCTTTCGTTTTATAAGGAAATAATGGATGCACAACATTTTCTATTTTATATTATTTCGTCGAATTACGTATGATCCATTTTCTTCTATCGAAATAAAGATCGTAAAGTTCGACGGATTAGATTTCGTGTTTATATAAAAATGCGTCGTTGTAAAAGACGTGTCTGTAAAAGAAAGACACTTTTTGGACAACCTAATATTTAGAAAATTGGAAAATCCAAATATTTGGATCATTTCAACGAAGGTAAAAATTCGTTCTGTATCTTTGAGAAATTATCTGTATTTCAGAATAGCGTACTTAACGTTTCGTGTTGTTTGAGCAAAAGAAAAAAAAATATTTCCGTCGTATTTATAAAATTTAGGTTCAACAACGAAAAGATGTAGGAAGAATTCAAATATTAAAAAGCCACGAACCGAATCTTCGTTGATGAGAATTCTTGTATATTCGATTTAACGAGCACGATCTTGTAGCCATCGCTACTCGTTGCACAAGTTTCGGTCTATTTTTGTTTCTTCCCGTAAATAATATTTTTTTCCTGATAAAAGACAATTTTTTATCGTTCCCGTAAAATGGGACGAAAATAACAACTCTACAAAAGTTCACGCAGATACGTAGCAGTGAAGCTTCATCGATTTATTTACAGCTAAAGTGATCAGATCATAAAGTTGGCTCCTAGAAGAAAATTTCAAAACGTAATTATCACTGACAATGAGTTTCAGATTTTATACGTGCGCAATAGCTTAAAAGGGGCCAATATTATTCTCTTGCGCGACTGAATTAGTACGTGTTAATGAGATCTAATAATAAAGAGAATTCATTATCAAGAACTGGTAAGAGGCGAAGAATCAATGGGAAATTTTGCGCGAAAGTGCAGCTTGTCGAGCATGATTCGGAAAAGACGTCTACAAATTGGTTGGGATATTTAAATTCATAGCTTGTGGAATTTAGATAACATCTGGCGAGCGAATTTGGAAATTCAGGCGAGCCCTCGATGTAAAAATTGAAACTCGACAAACAAACTTTTAATGGAATGGAGATTTTTACGAACCGGTATTCCTGGAGCTCCAGGGAATCCTCGTATACCTTCGTCACCCTGAAAAGAAAATAGAGATCAGATTCGTTGAACGAGCGTCTCGTTGCAATTGTAACTTCTGTCACGATCTTCTGCGACAAATATTTCATATTTTTATTTTCGGCGAAAAGATCGTGCAAGGAGTTTATAAATTCATGGAAAGATAAAATACGGTTTTTCATTGGTTTTAGTTGGGAAATTTCAACAGGCTTACAGATTATAAATTACAAATCGCAATTATCAACCGCATATATTCTTTCTTCGACGACTGCGACAATAATCAGCTTATTCGACGAGACATCGGATGTAGTATTACCAGACCCATCAAGGATATCACACCCACTCCTCCTTTCCTATAAAAATAAATTTCACAATTATGCGTACACCGCCTACTACATATTTCTTTAAATACGTTACATCGTGCATGATTCGTCGCAATTGCGAAAGTACGATTATTGCATCGCACAATTGATTCGCTGGAAGGCCATCTAATCAGTGGTGCAACTGCAACCATTTCAAATGTGTGCTTCCTGATCTGGAGGTGCTTGCAAAAGTGCACGATCGTTCGTGGCTGATAACGCGATTCCGTTCTGTGTGAAATAAAATGCGTCGTTAACAATTGCTAATATACTTCCGCGAGTCACTGTATGTTACCCTGCTTGTAATTTTTCATTATATTTATTTAGGTATTAATAGGAAAAAGTATGGTATTTGTTGTTGGATAGCTTTGATAAGCTCGTCATGGTATCGGAGCGTTTAATCGTAGTATGAACGAAATTATACTAGAAAATTTTTAAATAAAGTAAACGTAAAACTGTGATCGTTTTAGTAAAGTTAATCCGATTGTCGTGCTTTACGTTTTGCAAATGTCGTAAAAATTGATAGCGGTATACCATCCTATTTTGCTTTTTCTAACAATAGGAGATTTCGTTCCCATTGCAAACAACAATAGCGAAATAGATAAACTTTTTACAAACTGCGGTACGGATGTGTTGTACGTCGAACAGATATCAGAAAAAATAGAAATATCCTTTTGCATCGTAATATCGTGTGTCACTTTGATCGTAATACTAACATGAATTTTTGTTTTGTAAATGTTGCTTATAATACGAGATATAAGATGGCGAAAGAAAATAAATAAACTGTTTTTATACAAATTAGCAATGAACCTAGCAACGAGTAATTTCTACGCGGATGTTTACGCAGTTTCATATTTTTCTGAACGAAACCGAACAAATAAGATAGAGACTCGTTCTATTCACTGGATATCATCACGAAGCTTCAGCTTTGCTAATTTCGTTTACCATAAAGCGTACGTTGAACGTTGATGAATTATAAAACATAATAAATCATACTCGGCTACTTAACATCATCATTATGATGTGTTTCCGCATAAACATTTTTCACACCCTCCTAAGAACCGCTTTACACACCACCGTCGTGCTGTACCATAATAATCCGTCGTGCCTGAAGCGTAACAACGAGGAGGAAGGAAAGGAACAGAGTCCACCGCAACGAAGACAATTACTCCATATAAACCACCGTACGGGACAAACAATGTGCATGCATACAGCATTTCACGTCGAAAAAGGAGTATCCCGCGGAAAGTAGTCCCCCGGGCAAGCAACACGCGGTAATTTGCACACTCGCAATTCCGCCACCGTTTCTCTACCTACGAAACTCGAATTACTCGCATAATTAAGACGTACGGTTCGTGGTTGTGGTTAATTAACCGACGAACGTTAAATCGAGAATAAAAATGGTAAAGAGAAAGAAATCGAGAGATAAGTTTTTCGGTGGGAAGATAAAACGACAGAAAGGTAGATCGAAGGTACGAGCAACGAAGATAGATCTCAGCTTGGAAACAAATTTTACGAAATTTAGTTTACGTTATTCGGACGAAAATATACGAAAGGCGTTAGAATCGAATTACTTTAGGCGAAGAAGAAAATAGGAAAAATGTACATCGAAGAGAAAACAGGTTTCGGAAGGAAGAAGAAGCGAAGGAAGAGATAAAACCGAAAACTGCTTTCTTATGGCTAAAGCTTTTTTGCGTTAATTCTCGTGACAAGGGGTGGAACGAGAGCAAAAGGAGTTTACGAGACGCGTCGCAAGCTCACCCGTGGCTTTTCACGCAACATTTACGCTCGCTCGTCTCTGGTGAATGCGTGGCAATCACGGAACGAGTGGTTATTTGTACCCTCCTCTACTTTGCTACTACCCCCGGCGGGTCCGCTTTGATCCTGACGCGTGTCTGATGAGTGCTCGACCGACTACGGATTATTTGTGTGCTTATCTTTGACATACAACGATGTGGTTATTACATCTATGAATATATCTACGCAGCTTCGCATCTTTATCGATGTAACTGAAGAAACAGAATCTGAATAGACATTTGTTCCTCCTATTAAATGTTGTAACGAGCTTCTTAATTTGGATATTTTATATGTCTATGTGGATTCTCTGTAAATTTGTACATTTACAAATGCATAAACATTTCCAAATTAACGATTACAAAAATTCCTTAAGTCTCAATCTTATTTATTGATTTATTAATCTAGATTATAATATACGAGAAAATAACGAAGAGAGAACGAATAAAGAGAAAAAATAGATAAAGGAAAGATAATGTTAGTTAAATCGTACGCATGTATAACAGCACATAGAAGTTAGAAAATCGATGGCAATAATATTATTCTCGCCTTTATCTTTGTCTATGCAGCATTAAAATATAAACTATTTTGCTTGTTTTCCAAGTATTCCTGGAAACTGTAATTACATTGGGAAATTTCATTATGCATTAAAAATGCGTATGTTGCGTTAAGTACGAATTGCGTCTTGACGCAATCCTCGAATTAGCTTGAATTTTTATTTGTAATGGAAAATTCTTAGCTTCGTCAGATCTTCCGTCGACCATTAACGCACTTATCTTGTTATTTATTGATTTATTAATCTAGATTATAATATACGAGAAAATAACGAAGAGAGAACGAATAAAGAGAAAAAATAGATAAAGGAAAGATAATGTTAGTTAAATCGTACGCATGTATAACAGCACATAGAAGTTAGAAAATCGATGGCAATAATATTATTCTCGCCTTTATCTTTGTCTATGCAGCATTAAAATATAAACTATTTTGCTTGTTTTCCAAGTATTCCTGGAAACTGTAATTACATTGGGAAATTTCATTATGCATTAAAAATGCGTATGTTGCGTTAAGTACGAATTGCGTCTTGACGCAATCCTCGAATTAGCTTGAATTTTTATTTGTAATGGAAAATTCTTAGCTTCGTCAGATCTTCCGTCGACCATTAACGCACTTATCTTGCGTGATTACAGTTTTAAAAAAAGAAAAAAAAAAAAAAAAAAAGAAGAAACAGCTTTATCAGTTAACCTGTTGCACAACTCTCAAGAAGCACGCCTGATTGAGAATGCTGTACCACAAGACTGTAAACTAATTATATATTACTTCTTTCCCTGCTGACATTTTTCATGAAACGCGATTTTACAACGATATTTCGATGACTATTTTCGTAAATTCCTCCTAAACTATTATGCATTCCATCTGAATTACTTTAGCATTGTTTCATGGAAAGTAGTTGGAATTTTAATATCTGCACGATCAATCGTAAGATATACAAAGACTCGATAAAGTTTCGTGCTATTGCTCGATACGAATCGGTCGCTGTCATGGACCAGAATGGTCCTCCTGACCAAGGCAACGCTGATCAGACCAACTTCCTTTGTCCATTGTCTTATTCGCGGTATCCACGTGCATGTTTCCACGTGGCGTACCACCATATCTCACATTTAGAAATCTCTGATGAACTCGTAAACCTATTAGCCGATACGGACAGTAGAGTCGCTGTTATACATTTTACATTCGTAAAGTAGGATTAACGAGAAATTCGTATTGAAAATAATAATTTGAATATTGTACAGGTTTTTCATTTATCATACCGAATACATTTATGAATCATCGATGCGTGATATATACGCGAGTATATATGGAACGGTTATTTAAAATTTCCAACAAAGGGATGCGTAGTGAATAGAAGATTCACTGCCATTCGCCTGGAACGTGGAGAGCCGGGACTGAATGGTTTCGTGAAACAGGCGTAAAACGGATATATATCATTCGTGTTAACGATCCTGTATTTCACACTTTAATTATACATATCGGACATCCGAAATTGATGAACTATGCCCGATGCAGCGTCCACCTATTGCGGGACTCGCTTGTTCAGCGGAACGTTAATCACACCTCTTATTTACAATCGTTAAAGTGAAAAGTTATAAAGCGGCCCACCGATTCGCCGAATTATTTATGCGTTCGCGCCGATTTATCTTAATTATTTATCTTAATCGAGCGCGTTCGAGGAGGTCCTCGCGCTGTTACGTTTCGAAGTTGTCGCAAGGAAAGGGAAAAGCGAATGTGTGCGCGCCGGCCGACTAAATTAATATGGAAACGCGGCTGATTCGTATTCGGGTCAGATAACAGCGGATTCGACAGCTACCCATGAAATACTCATGGGAATCGGCCCGCGTGCGTCGCGTCTCCTCGCGTGAAAGTTCGCTCTTATCATCGCGGCTCCGCGTTTCGAAACTTTTAACGACTCGATAACCGAGACTCGTAATTTTTGCCCGTGCGCGATGTCCGTAGCGGATGTCAAAGTATAATACGTATACAACCATGTGTAAAATAGACACAGTATTTGTTATAATATTTAGTGAGCGAAACATATGTTTGTTTTATGTTTTCTTTATTTCTCTGTGTTCATAAAAATATGAAATTGTATAAAAAATCACAATTTATTAATTAAATGGTGATTTTTTTAAAGAAATAGAAAAATATTGTTCAATTATTTCTATAGATACGCGAGTATTTAGACAGCTAGATGCGCAAGCGAACGAATAAATAGTAGAACAGATGCATGGTGGAATTAATAGCCAGACAACTAGCTACGTAGAGACAAGGATAGAGGGATATGTATGGAATAGAGAAGAAAGGGAGGCTGAAAGTAGGCCGGGGTATAAAGCGGACAATAATTGTTCTTGATAAATTCATATGACCACAAATCGTTTGTAATTGCTCAATATTTCAACGGCCTCCATGGAAGCTGCGTGTGCTTTACTAATTATGATTGGGAAAACGCATGCCGCTGAAATATCACCGAGCAGGTACCGAGTCGAATATTTCTATATTTCGCTGGTGAATCGATTTTGCCACGCTACTTATCGCCATGCGTTTTGCCGAGTAGTTAAATTGAGAGACCAGCAAAAACTGCTCAATGCGTAAGAAACAAGTTTTATCGCCTTCTTTCGCCTTAAAGTAATCTTTAAAGTGCCTAGAAGTAATTAGAAAAGAATCTTTAAAAGCTATGTTTCATGAACATAAATATTTATTTGGAATATTTTTATTTGGTTTTATTTGAAATATTTTACCGAAAAAGATCTTCGATTAAAATTACAGCAATGGTAATGAACAGGCGACGTGATTTATTTAAATTGATGGATCAATAGACATATATCGATCGATATCTTATACGACGATAATGTAATATTTATCGAAATTCGGCGACACTTGGAATAAATTGAAAATAAGGGGCAGCAAGGTTGTTCACCTTTGGAAAACATGAATTTACGGTGCAAGTACCAGAGAGTATAGTTGGTAGAGGGTACCGGTGCCTACCAAATATGGTCAGACTCGATACAAATTGACACACTTCCTTTTAAGGGTTTGCACTGATTGGTCTGGTGTGAACTCAGGGAAAGGGTTAAATCTAGGATGACGAGTCATAAATCCTCTCCTTAAACGGAAACCGGCGAATCCAAGATGAAAGTGTGCACGATTGAAAAGTAATTTCGGCGTAGAAAATGATAAATTTTATAGAAGAATTTTCATAAAAGAAATCGATCGGTCCAAAAATATTTAATAAAATATATACACATTATTTCGGAGAAATTCTTGTTCTCTGACAGAATCTGTTTATTCTTACATTATTCTATATTTCTATATTAACGTTTGATTCGTATATCTGTATTAATATCCTACCATATAACGAAACTCGTCATTGTTAAAACACGTCTGTACTGACGTATATACCGACGTATTTCAACGTTGTAACATTTTGTTCAATTTCGTTCGTAATTAGCCTCTCCTTTAAATTTCATGCTACGCGTGACCATCATTGACCATCAATTTTATAATTCACGTTTCACAAAATGTCGAAATATCAACATCAAGCTGATCAAAGTTGCGTATGTACAAGCGAGCCTTCGCAGATCGAATAACGAACGAACAAACAATTTTGTCAATATCGCGCAGTACTTACGTTCGTATTTTTCAATCTCGTTCGAACGGTGGCCCGCGTTTGTCGAAATATCGTACAATTTGACAGGTAAAACACGTTTACGGTTCTCAATTAGCAGAGTTGGCTAGCCGATGACAGGACCAACCGAGAGACGATTAACTTCATCGTTTTGCGCGAATAAAAAAGTTCTGATCGATTAATCGTCTCGTTGACAATGTACGTAGATCAATTGTCCTGTTTGATACGAAATGACTTCTTCAAAAGAACTTCTAATAAGCCGACCACAGAACGACTAATGTTAAAAGCCAGAATAAAGGCTTTATTCGATGTATCATTTTGTGTCGTGGATTCCTTTTTCTAGAAAGCTCCTCAATTCCTTTTTTTTATCTTCTTTTGTTCACAGATAAACTATTCGCTGAAATTCTGTGAAACGTTAAGGAAGGAAGGGTAGGCAGAGCGTATCTGGTTATGAGATCATTCGACATCCGGTTTCACACTGCTGGAAGCATAGAATGATCTGTCAATGGGAAGTGCGTTATCGCAATACGCGTGGTATGTCATCCTCCCTTTTTCGTTCTTTTCTCTCTCTCTCTCTCTCTCCTTCTGTCTTTCGGTCGGTTCGCGCTTTTAATGGGACGACCTAATTTCGTGAAAATCTTACGCGAAGAAAGACGATTGAAATGGCCCGCTAGATTAGAGCAATCAGCGAGAACGCGACCATCGCGAAGGCTTGCGAAATTGCATGGTATAAGTGTGGGATAAATATCGGTGGATAAAGAATGTAGGAACAGATTTCCGAGAATAGAGTCTAGTTTTGGTAAATTTCAGATGACGTTGATGTTAAAAGTAATATTATACTGGCTGATGATATTCTATCATGTGGCTGTGACTGTGTATTTCAGACGGTGTAACACATTTGTTGTATCGATACGTGGAAAAAGCTTTATTTTATCATATACTTTATCATCTTGCCTCTTCGTTTTCGAGTATTAAATGGGAAACTTCGTTGGTCGGTAATCGAATTCGGCTGAACAACGATCGATCTTCAATTTTCGCAGACACATTTTCTACGAATTAATTAATTTTATCAATTTACACTGAATGACGAATCAACGATAAGAAGGTCAGTTTTTTCATACGCGAAATCTCGTAGATTTTATCGAATTCGATATTCGTCGGATTTTTCGCGGTAAAAGCGTTGCCAGTAACTGCGAGGTATTAGATTCAAGCGATATGTAGATGATTGCGGAACGGAAATGCTTCTCACCCCCACATTTTGCGATACGAGAAGACGAGCGAACGCGTAGGACTTCGCTGCGTGTATCCGTTCTATGGCTGTTATCACCTTTCGGTATCCGTTATCGCTGCATGAAATGTACCGGCAAATCAACAATGGGTCGAATGTGAATTGAAAGAGATTACTCCGATTTTCAATAAATCTTCCTATCAGACCAGTGCACCAATGCTTTATGGCGTGTTTTTTGACAAACGAATTTTACGTGCAACAGGTAGTTATAAAATATCTCTGGTTATATCGATAATTTAATTTCTAAATCGATCGTTTCAAGCCTCAGAAAATAGCAATACACAGTCGATATAGCTCACAGGATTCCTCGTAAATGGAAAAGTAGCAAAATTAGAATATGTGAAAGATGGAATTGATCAGTTTGGTTAACATATCTTTTGCAACAGGTTGATGCTGATATCGATTTCAGCGAAATTGATACGACGATTTTCAAATTAACTGTTACGTCAGCAAATACGTACATCTAAAACTTGCAAGTTTTAAAGCGTGTATCAGCAAATCACGTACTATCGTAGAGTTCAAATGAAACATAAATGACGAAACTCGAGCAATCGATGCCCCACGATTGCTACGAGTAATCGAGTATTTTTCGACCCAATTGCAAGAATATAGCCGTTATCGAGGAGGACTGAACGATTAATAAATTTCATAATACATACTGCTTTTTTTTTTAATAAGCCCGTTCTATCTCGATCTAATTTGAGCACATGTTTTTATCGTATAATATACTTTCAAATATAAATACGACAAAATCGTTTCCCACAGAAACGAAGCGATGCATTAGAAGATAGAAGATCCGTAAATAAGGCAACTTCGTATTCAAAAGATCGAAAATTCGAGCGACTTGTTCGCTTCGGTTAACAGGTTAAACGATCATCGAGAATTCACACGTATAAAAATGAATGTCACGTAAATTTGTTCGGCTATCGACGATGGGGTGGTACAAAGTGCGAATGTCACGAGGGGTTAATGGCACGTAGGTTCAGTATCAAAGGAGGATAGCCGCATGGCAGAGAGAGGCGTATCGTCGGTGAAACGGAGATTTCTTTATCGGCGCTTAGATACCCTACTTCGTTCAAGCGAAACAAAACAGGGGTTACACGTGCTCGTCCCAGCCTCGTCAACGTCGCCGTCTCTTTTACCGCGTGGGCGTGCACTTCTGTTTCCTTTTTTCCTACCTCGTGTATTTTCTTGTCGCCTTTTAGTTTGCTCTTTGATCAGCTTGACGATCCCCACATGGACGAGCTTAGATTTTTCTAATTGTTTACCGTGTAGCAAATCTTCGTCAGTTATTAATAGATTCGGTTCCCCCTATTTTCTTTTTCATCTCTTCCAACTTTACTAAAATCTGCCACAGCACGCAATACCGATTATCAAAAAGCTACGAACTTCCCAAGGAACCTGCGTGAAATATTACAATTTTACTTTTTCTCTAGAAATTGACTATTTTCTTTTTCTTTTTTTATATGTGTCAGTCGTCTATCAAACCGACGCGTCGCGACGACTAACGCTACGAAAAGCGCAAGGAAGCAGGAATCGAGTAATCTCGGGGCGGAACTGCAATAGGAAAGGCCCGCGTTTCTGTTAATTCGTGTCAATCCTGATAACGAGACAACGACGTAGACGACGATTTCATCGGTCGTACAAAATAGTCGTGGCACGTGGGTATGCTTGTAATATGTAATATCTGGGTAATCGTTACGTAGATAGGGATCAATGCCAAACGCGAGGAAGGCGAGATGCTGCAATTTATCATTAACGCCTACGTCCTGAACCGTCGGGCCGAATTGTTAACCCAAAGCGCAGAATTGTGCCATTCCCACCACTTCGGTGGTAATTTCGGAACGAGGTCTGCAGCTTTTGTTCGCCTCTGGCGACACCACTGCGCCGAATAATTTTCCAATTGAGTTATTTTTTACAAGCTGCATCGACTTTATTTCGATCGGTTTTGTGATCGTGTAGCTTTTACATAGGTTTTGAACGTGGGGTAAGCTCGTGCGTGCTTTCAAAATTTCTCACGTCAGTTTTGATCTTTCGGATTGGCGCAATTCGATATTTTCATATTTTATTACGCGGTTTAGAGATATGTTCTACTTTTTAATTCTACCTCGGTTCTCTAATCGTTTATGGTTCAATGTCGTTTTAAAAAAGAAGACTTTGAAAGAAATTTTTTCTGCTAGTACTTTTTGTTTTTTGTAGTACAAACGAAACATCATACATATCAGTAACGATTCTTCCATATTCTTCTCAAATTTGAGAAATTTTCGGAATATGTTCTCTAATCGGAAACAATATTTGCAACGACACGTATATGTATCAAAGATATTTTAACTGCATAATTTTTCCGTTAATAGAATTCACAATCAAGGACTATTAATCGCGTAGCATTTTTTACCGGTATAAGTTTAAAACTTACGTCGAATAATGCATGGAAAAAGTCTCGATATTACACAGATGAAAGTATATGCTTCGATTGGTAGAAATATTTTATTAACGTGCAAAAATATTCTTATTCGATGGAGCCACTCTATGCGACATCGCACAAGCAGAAATCTTCTTTCAAGTGGAGTGGTATCGCGAAATAACCACGCAGAGGAATGTTTATTTTTTCACTTGTTGCTCGGTAATGTGTCGCGTCAGTGCGGTACCATCGAACACAGCATCCGTTCTCCAGAAAGGATCATGACGTCAGCGTGTTCTCGCGCGCGCGTTCCTTTTACGTTTCGTGAGAATCTACCAGCGAGAGAAAAAGATTGTCAAAGCCGTAGTTCGTTCGAATTGAACTCGATACGCGTCTAGAAAATTAGAGAAACTGGGAACATCGTTACACGAAGGTTAACTGCCAACATCGGCGACGTCGAAACAACGATCGGGTTAATCGAGCGCGTCAGCCTCGACTTTATGGTCACCATGGCGAATGGTACGATTGGGAAGATTTACGATCGTCAGGCCAACGATGAGCCCGATGAAATTTACATACGATCGCTCGAGATTTCTACTTTGCTCTTACGGCCAGATATTTAACGAATATTTTTGAATAAATGAAAAAATTATGCGTATCCTTCGTTTTATTGTCACGACCAACCTTCATTGTCCAACCCACGTTTCTAGAAGCTGCGTGGAAATATACGAGATCGTTATTCCTCCTACATCTAGCTGCAAATCGATGTTTTTAGACAGTAACGACGCACGGTTATCGAATGGATATTGAATAATTCTGTGAAAAAATAACATCGTCTTACGAAGAAACATCGCGCTAGTGGAAGAAATGTCATTACGGTTCATTGTGAATTCATTGTCGTTGGCGGTTATTACCGTCTTGGAATTTTATGATTTAACGATTAATTCGATATCAATCGTTTTGTCGTTAATGGGAAAGTTCATTATCGAGTTGGAAGAACTTAACGTTCTTTGTAACTTGGTATCAGTTTATTTGGATGTCTTCTTTGAGTAAAGTGTTTAACTGCGTAAAATTTAATTTATCTTGTAAACGGTGACATAATTTAAATGTACCATTTTCAACCGGTTTCCATTTTATTGCATTTTGCTATAATTTGTAATTCTTGCAATCGTCGATTGATTTTACCTTGGTAATATAAAACGTAAGATAAAATACAACGCTAATTGTGATAGTTAGTTAGATAGGATCCTCTCCTAGCTCAAATTTATAACATCTACTGCGATCAATTTTCTACAACCAAAAGTATTCTACGAATTTATATTTACGCTGAATTATAATTCGTTGCAAAATAAACGGTCAACCTCGAAGTGATCTTCTAAATATTCCGACACCAACGATTTAGTAGATTAATTACCTAGAAGAATTATCATCATCATAAAGTTCAATAAAATTATCATTTGTTCCGTTTATGGCATCTTTTTAAGCCGCGTAAAAAAGGTCAGAAGCGATGAAGAAAATCGGGGATACTGGCAACGTTGCAGCGGTCGAAAAGGTCGCTCTCGATGCAGTGGTACCAGAAAGGGCCATGACGTCATCCAGATGACTCGTTTGGAGCCGCCGGCGTCCCGATGTAAAAGATGCAATCCGTATGTGTCGTAAAAAAGAGAAAAATGCGCTCGTAAAGTCTTATCTTGCCGCAAACTGATAGATGTTCATTAAGGAGTCGACTGCGCAACCGTGAAGTACCATTCTCTTAACATGGTTCCGCAATATTTCGCATCGTTTTGATAAAGGTCCTTATCACCTCGTTGCTGCATCCTCTATTCTTCTTGTGACCTGATTTTTTTATGTAACTTCGTAACTCGCATAATCACGCGACATCTTTGCTTATTACGTGTATTTCGAGCATTATATACCACTTTCAAATTTCTCATAAAACCATAAAAATCCACAGTTTACTATATTATTTAATATATTCAGTATATTTTATTCTATCGTTTTTCTCTAAAATTTTGTTAGAGATTTTGAAAGATCGGAGAACCAGTGAAAAAGATGAACTGAAAAAACAAATATTACATCAATATGAACTTCAACTATTCGCCATCGAACTTTGCAAACCAAACTCGATCAAATTTCATCGACTTCCAGCCGAAAACCCGATCAACCCTCGACCGCAACGATCGACAATCAGCGTGATTGGATACGGTTCGTAACGTACGAACTCTCCTTATTTTCTTTGTCTCGTGTCGAGCCAGCTCTTCGTCGAAGACGAATCATTTCTGCTTCTCGTCACGGTGTAATGTCCCATCATATTGTATCGGGTTCGGGTTGCGAAAGAATGGATTCGCGGTACTTCTGTGCAAGAGGATCGAGTGCGGGCGGACTTTGTGGGAGTTCCGCGGTAATTCCTTCTCGTTCTCCGCATTTGGAAACGCTCCGTTTCTGGCGGCTGACGCCATACCGCTCTTTTTTAATCCCTCTTTTGAACGCGTACACGCGTACTCAGCAACAATTTCATCGAAAATCGAACCGAAAAAAGCGGCTCTGGTATTCTCGTTAGCTCAACAAATGGAGAGAATACGATAATTCCGCTATGCGATTTCGATTGTGTTCCTTCCGCGTATTCGGTTTATGCAGTTTTAGCAAAAGAGAAGTGGATCTAGATTTTTTATTTTTAGACGTACAGTTATGTTCGATCTTGATACTCTACTATTTCTTTTACACGTATACGCATTATTTATTCGTGTTATTTTTAGGCGTTTAATTTTTAACTGTGATACGTTACGTATTATTAGGTCGCCCGAAAAGTTTCTTTCGTTTTATAAGGAAACGATGGATGCGCAATATTTTTCCTTTTATATTATTTTATCGAACTACGTATGAACCATTTTGTTCCATCAAGATAAAGTTTACATGGTTCGACAGATTAGGTTTCGTGTTTGTATAAATATGCGTCGTTGTAAAAGACGTGTCTGCAAAAGAAAGACACTTTTCGGACAACCTAATAGTATTCGTATGCGAAATTTTCTTTTTAAGAATTTTGAAGATTATAATTTCAGAATGTAATTATTACGGAATTATTGGATACCTTTGAAATTATTAGCTATGCGTCGAATTGATTTTAAAGAATTTTTTAATTAAAATATGGTAATGTAGAACTAAAGCGATCGATGCAACAAGTACCGTATTTTTAATCATGGCTGTCCATGAAGGAATAAATATTTCGCCCAATTCTGGAGGACCAATTTAGGCACTTCTCGACGGTTACGGACTGCGGAAGCAATTAAGAAGCAGCTGCGATACTACGGATTCACATAATTTCCCCGTATTTTATTTTCTGCTAATACACCCACGATGTTGAGATTGACTCATGGTCATAAAAAAGAAAAAGAAAAAACAAAAAGGAAACATAAAAAGAAGAAGAAGACGAGACATCTGTAGCTCTCATTAAGTATTTTACGATGTAATTGCGTCAGTTACTAAAAATTCTGCCTCTATCAAAATTGTTTAAGCAATTGTACATTTCCGTTGAACGTAATACGATACGATTTTTCTCGATTTACAATATACGCGATATAACTCAGCCCTTCAACGATCAAACCGATCGATATTATTTTTCATGGAACTTAACTCATGGGATTTGCCAACTTTTCGGCTTTCGAGCGACTCGAATATCCAGATCTATGTTTGAATTATTCACACATTATGTGAATAAGAATTGGAATAAAGATATCGTTCGTGTATATATTTTGAAATTATTGATTATGAATATATGCGGTTGAATAATTGTAAAACTGATTAATACTCATAAACCTATTTAATCAGGCAATTTTCAACGTGAATAATATCGTGAGATATGACTGTTCGCTTACCCTGTAGCCCTTTTCTCCTGTACCACCATATTCTCCAGCAGCACCTTTTTCACCTTTTGGACCAGGTGGCCCATCTGGTCCGATGTCACCAGGAAGTCCTTCTGGTCCCTGAGGTCCAGTGATACCAGGGAAACCTGGTGTACCTTTTATCCCCTTGCAATCGCATTTGTATGAATCTCTGCAGATCTGTAACAACATAACAAAGATTGCAACATAACTTATTAATTATTTTAGTTGTTGTTTAATTATTGCTAATTATTTTACATATTATTAACCGATTAAACGATAAACCCTTGAGCAAAGTTGGCTCGAAATTTCAGTGTCTCTTCTTTACAAGAACATCGACATACAAGATACGTTTCTGTTATTAATTAAAACTACATTTTCCTCTGCGTCTAAATAAAATTTAACCCTGAAAGGTTTAAGTTTATGTCTCTAAAATTCCCTCACGATTTCGTCGAGACAACACCAACTTACGGATGTTAATTTGCCAATAACATACGCCACCGCATCTCGAAGGACCATATCTGTTTGAATAACGTGAAAAATGTAACCGCACGCGTTTGTTTCGGAGGATGAAAGCTGTTCTGCTTATGTCAACGAGACTTTAAGAACGACCAACGTCCAGCTTTCGAAGAAACCCCGGTACGATGTGTGTACATACATACAAGACACGTGTTCCTTCTTCGCCATTTTTTCATCGTTCTACAACATTATCTTGGCCCGTGCACGAATAAATAATGTAATGTGCGTACGAATAATAACGTCCGCACGTGCGAGACACGGACCCATTGCAGCGGATCTTTTATATCGAAAAATGGAGCGGCCACGTTTGTGTTTCTTCGGTTATTCGCCTAGTGGTTGGTTATTCAGGTGCTCCGATGTTTGTTGTAATAGTCGAATTTAGAAATTTCGAGCGTTCACCTTACCGGCTTGTTAGAATATCCTAGTTTGCGGCTCGCAGCAACTATACGTCACTTTAAGCGTGATAAACAAGCTTCCCGCTTAAGAATTCCAAAGTTATTTTGAACTCGTGTAATCATATCTTGCGTTCTGTCTTATTTAAGCTTCGAAAAATGAACTTTTTATCCTTTCTTGTATTACGGTGTTCTCAGAGAACGAATTTAAACGCTTTTCTTTATTTTTAACATTCCACCATAATCGCAAAATGTGTAATATTCTAACACGTTAAAATAATGTTCTGTATGGCGAAACTGTATTATGTCGTTGAAAGAAATACAACTTCCGTTAATTCAATCGCATTAAATCTGTTGAAATATACAAAAAGAAGAGGAAAGGAAATGGTTAATTCATTAGGCAATACATCAAAGCTTTTTCTCTACTTTTATTGACGTTTCTGTATGGTTTCGATACTACCAGGAATCGTTCGAACAGTTTGCAAAAATATTTACGAGTTCAAATACAGTGCACGGGCGAACTGTTTATCGAAAAAGACTCCGGGCAGTTACTTTTTTAAATAGAATCCGGTAATTCGAGCCGGATCGCTGGAATATTTTAATGACAAGGATTTATGTAAGAGAAGAAAAAGTGAATCTGCACTTCAGTTACCACCCACGATCGCAAAGACTGCGCGAAATCAAGGTCACTGTTGCATTAATGCATCAGTTTAATGCCACCTACGTGATTGGTTGTGACAAGTCACCTTGTTTTTAATCATGTGTCAAGGTATCCCCGTGGCTTTGGAATTTTGCGAGGACCGTATTTACCGCAACGTGCGGTCGACGATGAACTTTCGATTATTTGATCGGTGGATCGTAAACTTCTTAATCTCGTTCTAAGAATCGATCCTTGATAACGATGTACGTAAATGGAACAGAATCGCATTTTTTAAGGAGTTATTACGAAATAATAAGCGTGAAGAGAGAAATTTCGAGGAAATTTGAGTCTGACTATTATAGTCTTGCAGATAAGATTAAATAGTAGTTTCGTCCAAATCTTGGAATTTATTACTGAAATCCAAGAAAAGCATATCTCAAATTACATTAATATATCGGCAGAGTAAAATGTTCTTTGAAGATAATCTGGTATAAAATTGAATAAATGAATTTTTGGAAACAGTTAGCTATTGTTACGCTAAGAAAAGTTAATCAGGTACATTTCTCACAGATATCTATCAGATACATAATAAAAATTAATATTAGCAAACGAAAATTTGTCATAAAATTAAAACGAGTGATCATGCATATTATCGATGATTTTCTCGTACATCTCTCAAGTTGAAACATCTAAGAAAAATACGATCGATTAAAAAATAATCGAAAACGCTCGTTTTGATTTTCAAGACAGGCAAGGAACAATTAATATTTCGATTTCACATTTTGTCTATACATTTTAAGAATGAGTTACTGGTATCAGTAATTGCCAGACAACTCCATATAAGTTTCCAGTGAAAAAAATAAACGGTATGTTTTTTAAGAAAGTAGGTGAGCTTGTACGAAATGACTCGGCACAGGGGTCCTACATAAAACGAGACCGTAACTCTTTGCGGATTTCGATCTTCGGGCTGTCTTATCTGTCGCGATGTTCATTTTTGTATGATGACCTCGTCGCGAAACGGTCTTCCAAATATGTAATGCTCGCGGCGTGTCTGCTTGCTCTTAGCCATCGGCATGACGTAATATTCCAGCTTGGACAAGAGTCGCGTTCGCATGTGACATAATTTCGCGATTACGCATGAGGACGATCTATCGCGAATTACGTCCTGCCCCGTCTCACGAATTTCAACAGTGGAAAAATTCTTCGTTGAATCTATTCATTGAAATACGTATAAATTTGTATCAACTTCTTTCAGTTATTTTCTGTATTAATCGCGATCCTTTATGGTTAAAAAATTATCTTATGTTATCCTTACGTTCGACGAAAATTTAAAGAAATCATCGTTAATACGCGTGATCTTGTATTTGAATTTCACGTGAAAGTTTTTTGCAAGTATCAAATGCCGTTTTGTTTGACACAAAAATTCGAAGAGTAGCGACATTTTTCCTTTCAGGACTTTTCAGGAAGGAGTCGGATAATTTGATTTTTGTTCTTACTCATTTCCTTAAATCGGTCCTCCTCGCGTCCACAAAATTGCAAATACGTAATGCAAATATGAAAATTATTACTTCGAACGAAGGAAATAATATTAGACGTTACATCGTGCAAAATAGAATTTCAGAGCTGAGCAGGTAATATTAGATGACTAGCTTCCTGTTAGACTTTAGTCAATAAAGCTAGGCGGAAGCGTTCGCTTTAGCAATTATTTTCTGAAGTACTATTCGTCTCTGTATTGATTTTTCCTTTTAACCTACATACTTAGTACCTAAAACGTAAATTTCAGTAAAATATTCTTAAACCTCCTACTACCTATATTATTAAAGTATTTTACTTTCGAACGTTTCGCCCTTCGAGTTTGTATAAATTTACCTGAGAATTTTTCTTATGCTTTAAATCGATCTCTATCGATTTTTGCTTAAATATCAGCAACAAACATAAATCGAGATATCAACTAGATCATCATTGTGCGTAAGTCGCTTGTTTAACACCGTGTATATAAGGTATAGGCAGGAGAATATATCGCTCTCGTAGATTCCATCAATGGTAAAGGACGCGTTAAACGACACAACAGAACACATACTGTGTTACACGTTTTAACTGATAATCTACAATACATCGTGGAACGAAGTGCACCACTTAAGCTGAGAAGACTGTCCTTGTCGGCAAGTTTATGCGTTATGAATATGTATCCACGCCGATGGAATCGCTGTTTAAATATTGAACATGATATCTAAGAAATTAATTGTCCTACTTCTTCCCTTAAATATCGCTCTACTTCGCGTTACACGTGTCAACTTTAATACGACGTAAGGATAAAATTTGTCGTGAATTTTATACTTGTTAATCCTAATCGTTTGAGAATTTCATTTGCTCTCTTGATCGTTCACAACTCTAGATAATCTGGTTTTTAATAATTTGCATTAAAAGTAACGATGGTTTGAGTACTTCTTTTTTACTTGAATTTTACAATTTCTTAATCTTTCTAAATATGCTTAATCGTGATTTTAAATTGTACCATTATTGTATATTTCGATAGTTGTATATTATTGAAATAAAGTTAGAAATTTTGTAAATTCTCTGTAATAATAATTTCACGTACAAACAACTTATACTTATCTTCTTACATGATTTCTTAAGTTACGCATATTAAAACATTTGTATCCTTTCTCCGTCTACCGGCAGTAGTACTACAGAACTAAAAGCGCGTAAGTAAAAAGGTGATAAAGTATCTTTGAGATATCTTCTGTATTTCAGAACTTTTGAAATGATGGTATTAACGTAATCGCGAAGAGCATGTTCCAGCATATGCCACCAGTTCCCAGTTTTCACTGAATAGCGGACGTTTACGAGATCCGTTGGTCCAAATATTTATATTACACCGTTTAGGTTCCTGGATCTATGATGTCACATTTACCATAAAGCCTTCTAAACAGTTCCTTTTTTCTTGGATCGTCGCAAAGAAGCTTTACTAACTAACTCGTTCCAAGTTTTTCGCATGTTATAACGTATCATTCTTGTACGAGTAGAGTAACAGACTTCGTAATTCCGTGACTTTATACGGTAGCATGGAATAAAGGAAACGAAAGGAGATAATTTCAAAATCTCACGACTTTTTACACAAAGTAAGAAAAAGACTAAGAATAAGGTCGGTTTCTCCTTTCTCGTATATGGGAAATATACAATTTTCCTATGGCAGATATTACGAACCATCGTAGATGATCGAAAATAAAGTATGTCAATAATAACTCTAATAATTAGCCAATCCTTTTAGAACGATACATCTTGTCGCGTTGATAGGATAGAAACGCGAATTCGTTAGATCGCTTTAATTTCACCGTAATTCAATCGGTCGATTACTTACGGTATCTCCAGTTCCAGTGGCACGAAATTTTAAGCACCGATCCTTTTCCAATCGAAATACGAAGATAATTGAATTTGAATTTTCTCCGTTCTCAGAATACGATACACGATCGACAAAATTTTTCAATTATCTCCCTCCGTCGTATTTGCCCCTTTTATCCGGCTGATTTTTAAACCGTTCGTCGCGTGTTTCTATTTTAAAGACGGCAACGCTCGACTTTCCCCGTTTATCGAACGGAAAGAGAAGCCTCTCTCGAGCAAATTACACCCGGCGGGTTTAACGCGCCACTTTAATTTTCCCCCATCCCTTCGTCGTTCTGTGAACAGGGCACCACCCAACTGATTACGATTGCGATGCCGGACATTCGACCGATAAATGCACGCCAACAATGGCCGGTGCACGGCGACGTGGAATTAACGTATTGTTAAACAAGTTCTACTCGGGCAGGTAACGCGCGTATTCACGGCGAGATCGCGGTACAGCTCTTATCGAACATACGGCGTTATGCCATGGGGTTCATGTTCCATGGAGAACGCACGATCCCGTATCCGGCGATAGAATGAATTCGATACTTGGAATTTTCCCGCGATTCAACTGCAGTGGATTTCTGCAGTCTCGAGGAGGAGCTCGTTTCAAGCGTACTTTTTCAGTCGTTAAGTATTCTAATTGTTATCTTGCTAGTTGTGTGGTAAACGGATTATTTATATAAAGTTCGACGATAATATTAGGTTATATATTGTTTGCTCATTTTTAGCGATTTTATTTGGCAGATATTTCAAAATATTTTTGATTTACCCGGTATTTGAAATACCCGGAGCAAAGTCGCGAATGTGAAACATTCGAAGCAAAATTTCTCACTTCGATGCGAGTATTCACGGGAATTTCGATATTCCTACCGCTGCGAATATTTTCACCGATCCGGGCGATCTGTACGTTTATGATCACCGCGATTCGTGCAAAGTAAAGAGACGTTACTCGACTTACGCGAACGAGTCTATCGGGGAATCACCCTTTGCGTTGTAAGCAGGAAATCTGAGAGACGATAAAGCCATTCGCGGGTAATCGTTGTTGGCTAGGGCTAGGGAGGGCTCGATTCGTTGCGCGTTGCCTCCGGTGAAAAGCAACGTGACGCTTAGTTAGGCGTTTCACCGCGATAACGATAACCAACATTGCTTCTCGTCGACAATAATCCAACTTGACCGTGTTCCGTGCTGGATATACTAGTACGTATCTGCTATTGTGGTCGGTCGATATGCACTCTTACTGGTTTATTCTTTAATTGGAAACACTGCGGTATTTATAGGTTAATGAACGTTTGCAACGAGTTTTGAATTATTCAAGAGAGACATTGAAAAGTGGTGGTGAAATTTTTTGATAATGTAGCTTCCGACATTTCGCAGATAAGAGATTTTGCGAACGGTGCGCGTAAAACGTATCGCGAGCGATACAGATATCGGTTGAACATCGTATCAGTAACACGGCTGGGCCAATGATAAATTATTAAATACTTTTCCTTTGAACCAGAATTTCGTAAAGATATGTCAAACGATGACTGATTATATCCGTGAACATATTTTATAAAAAGAATAATTCGTACTTGAGACAGTCACGTAACGCGAAAGATACGCCAAGTTAAACTTTCCAGTGCTCCTTTAAGGAGTGGTACAAAAAAAATATGAGGAACCTTTATAAGCACGATTAATTGCGATACCGCGAGGCAGACGTCGTCCCCTGTTGCTTTATGCAATCCGATTTTCAGTGCAGATTGGCCCGAACCGGTCCAATTCGTTCTGAGACCGGTATCGGTGTAGTGCCGAACTCGTCGAACTTTCTCAGCGAAATTATCAACATTAACCCATTTATATCCATGACTACGCGAACAAAATTTTTATCGATGATTAAATATATTAAATCGATATAAACGACGTCGGTGGTTTTTGTAACTTTCTGTCAGGAAAATCAATCACGTGCTTTTACTTCGATGATTAAATCGTAAAAATTCATGAAATCCCTGCGACGATATAACGAAAAGGAAAGGGCGGCACGAAGTTTCTTCTGAAACCTATACGATTCGAGAGTCGGGAACACTAAAGGCTAATGTGGCGCATAACAAAAATTCTTCCCTGTTCCGCGAACCCTGTCGTTCTTCTAGCATCTCTAACTGGCCAAGGCTTCCACGCGAGCAAAAGGAAGAATCAAAGAGGCAGACAAAGAGAGAAAAGATGGGAATTAGCATCCAGGGGATCTCAGAAGTCCTTCTAACGACGAAACGTCGTGTACGATGCTCGTTTGAAAAGTTTCTAAGAATCGAATTTGTCTTTCTTTAAGCCGGCACAATTTGCAAAATAGTAATCTTCGTACAAAGTGGTTTTCGCCTGTTTAAAACTCTTCCACCCTGGAAACTCGACGAGACAGAAGCTTCGTAATTCGAAGATTTTTATCCTTGCCTTGAGTTTGAGTCACGCCATCGCTTCGACTCTGCATACATTGTCATTTCAACGTATTCGTTGGAACGTTAGTTGGTGAAAAAACGTATCCACTCTAACCATAGTCTAACTGATCCAGCATGCGAAGTAGTCCGCCATCGTTTGTTCGCCGTGCACGCAGCGAGATACCGACGAGAGAAGCGAGCAGGTAGGGGGTGAAACAAGCTCGAACAGCAGAAGAAGAGAGGGCGAAGAGGAGGCACACGGTGTACGGAATCTGCATAATGTGCAGTAATATTAAGCGTCCTCAGCTCTTGGCCGGATGACGCTGGCCGAGCGAAATCGTGGCCAGACACACTGTCGATATGTATAGGGATGTGTTGTACCGCTCGACTCATTTCTCCGTCTCTTTTTCTCTGGCTACGAGATTCTCGTCGGTGTTCGTTCTCAGCGTCCTTTTCTTCGGCTACCTCGCCGTTTCGTTCTCTTTTTATTTCTGTTGCATCGATCTTCGACCGGCATCTTTTGCCACGTCGCGTTCTCTCCTGCTGTCGCGTTTCGTTTCCAGACGAATCGAGGAGTCATCGTCCAAAGGGAAAGAACGATACTTAGAAAATAACGTGTAAAAAAGTCAGTCTGTTACCGAGCTCTCTCTCGTATCGCGATTGAATTTCCCGCGATGAATTTCATGCTTACGATATCGTTTAATTTTAACCAGATCTATTTTAATTATAAAATTACGGATAAATCGAACTGCAATGGTTTTATCCCTTACAATCATAAACCTACCTACGATAGAATAGAATATTATCGCGTGATTCAAATTTCTAAAGTCTGTACGCGATAATGAAACTGATTTACTTAATCGGTTAAACCTACAGAACTACTTCGTTACTTGACAAGTAAAGACTAACCTTATGTTACTCTTTAACCAGAATTTTTCTAAGAGGACTAACAAAAATATATTATCGCTATGTTTTCGAGTTGGTAATTTACCAGGTTATAGCCTGGCGATTCCACAAAAAGACGATAAGTGATGATTCCAATTATTAATTTGCTATTAACTCGCGCACTTTAATAAAATTCACATATTGCTATTACGTCCAACCGATTCGATCGATTCAATCGGTGTTCGAATATCTTTTAAGCAGTGGGTAATGTACATACACCGTTTGGTCGATTACATAAGCATCGCCGGCATGGCATCGTGAATTTATCCTCTTGTTCTTCCTTTTTACTTTCTTCGTCGCGTTCATTTCGAACTTCTTCTGATCTTTTTTTCCTTTTTAGAGGCTCTTTCTTCTCTTGCACGCTCCTTTTTTAATTCCTGTAGTACCGCGAGGCGGTATATGCCGCCTCGAACTCATTTTTTTAATTCTGCCTGGATCATCCTCGTTACGCGCGTGTTAACTTCTCTTTCCTTTCGCATGCTCGGTTACAACGACCTTTCCCTCTTGCCTCTTGCGCGCATGGACCGACCATTACTTCTTCCTCCTTTTCGTTTCGTTTTTCTTTCGCCTTTCGCTCCGTAAAATTTCGTTTTTGATTCTCGCTGTCCTCCTCTCTATCTATCCTTTTGACGTACACGACCGTGATTCATCATGATTTCGCTTTATTGAAAACGAACAAGAACTGCTTGAGAACGTTTGGGAGGGATGCTTAATGAAAGATATCGAGAACTACGAGGCATTGTAGCGTGGAATACGTTTTTAATGGATATTGATGGCCCGAGCGGCTTCTTGTACAGATTTGGCTAATTATTTGCAACATGCTCGATCGAATAACGTGGCAACATTAAAGATTTTAAGATAAGAAGAATTAACGGTATTAAAAATTTTGGCTTTTTAAAATATGATAAATCCCGTTTAATATATTTTTAAGATGTCAGCGAGTTTCAATACGTACAATGTACTTTCGTATCGAGTAGTTTAAACGGTCATTTTTATTCTTGTCAACAAAATGTTATTCGCCTGAGAAATTGTTCTGCGACCATGTACATCGAGAAATTTAATAAATTTCCTAAATATTATTCAAATATTACAGAATATATTATAAGCGAGTAATTTTAGTTACATAATTCTAGCCAGGATATTCCTGAATACATACCAAAGCATTGAATTTCGAGCTGTGTCGCTGAAGAAGCTGCTGAAAAAGGAAATTTGTTGAAGATTCCTCCTCGAAAGCTGCTAATCGAGCTTGGTTTACCTCGTGTATTGAAAATAAAAAAATATTCACGATGGAATGTACAGTCTCGTAAGAAGCAGAGGAAATAAAATCATGAGAAATATCGCTACGTACGATTGATTTGTGTCAAGTAATATTCGAAGAGGCAGCCGCACTTTCTTCGGCATGCACTCGAGCGTCGAGTTCCGACCTCTGTGCGGTCGCTTCTTTGTATGAAAAAGGAAATTTACTAAAAATCCGTGGTCAAGAAGTGCGTACGATACGGAGCTTCGTAAGTGGATAAGCATCGAGGGAACAACTAACACGACACGCCGCCGTCGTTATGCAAACTCACCGCACGTCCAGGACAACGGGAATTACCCTTCAAATTCTTTTCCTGTGTCCTCTTTTCCCTACCTCCTCTTCCTCTTCTCTCTCTCCTCTTTTTTTTTTTTATTTGATTTTTAAGAACTGCTCTATAACGTCTTTCGCTCCCTTTTTTTGCGGTTTGTTTTCTTCGGTCTAAAACGAAGCATCGGCCGCGTAAAAAAATTGATCAGCGGACTTGCATAAAATATCGGAACTCGTTTCGCATTCCTTTGCTTCTGCTTTCCTTTCTCCGCCGTTTTTTCTAATCCCGCGCCTTTTGTTTCCACCCTCCGACGACCGCTCGTTTCCATTTTCTACCGATTCTTGGTTTCTTCTCAGTTCGACACCGTTAAGACGTTGCCAATAGTGAAATAGTGGTGAATCGTTCGACGACGGGTTAATTACTTTTTTTAATTACACACACACACATATATATGTATATGTTTCTATAATAAAGCATTTTGCGTGGCTGTTTTTAAAATCAATATCGTAATCGCACTCGATCTTTCTCTGTGATGCAGCTGTTTAAATTTTTAAGTCGACATTTATATTTTATAGAACAATTAAATAGAGAATTATGTTTTTCCTTTAATTTAAATAGGATTTCATAGGAAACTTTGATTCGCGCGTATTTCTCTTCGTCGTCGTATGTCCTTGTGAATGGAACGATCTTATGTTTACTAATCTCAGAGTTGTACTGCTGAATTGAAGAAAATTTGCATCTTGAAGCTAATTTCCGCATGCTTTGGGTATTAATTTTCATTAACCGAGTTTCGAGCACGTACGATGGGAGCGACAACGCGACAACAAAGTCACAGTTCAAAGTTGCGATATTACTATAATTATATAGATGATGCGTTTAGAGTTCCCGAACAATTAGCGAAAGAGTAGTTTGCAATTTCTTCGAGTTTATAGACGTTCTACTTCGTAGAGGAGAAGAGAATTTTGGTTAGGGGAGACGACGTTTTCATTTATCTCTTAATTCAAACTTTGAAATCGTTAATGTAAATGAAATAATAATAACGATTTGATACAATGTATATTAGATTTCGATAAATCTCCCGGGGTACAGAGCCGGTCGATTGGAATAAGACGTCGTTTCTTTGATAAAATCGTTGATTAAAATTGTAAGTTTACTACTATAAAGAGTACCACTCGATTAAATCTCGATAAATCCGCCAGACGATAGAGTCAATCGATTTTGCCATAACGTAGGACGTAGGATATTGGAAAGCAAAGAGATGAAGAGTTAAAACCCCATAAATGGCTTTATTCAAATCCCTAATAGGTCGGAAAAGGTCGGCTCTCCCCAACACTTGTTCAACAGGGGCCGGTGTATCGCTATAAACGAGCCGAGTGTCTGACTCGTCTGAACCTGAACGCCATGTCTGCCGGCAGAAATGCTGACCCCCATAAAAGAATCCACGTGTGCGTACGACACATGTGAATCGCCGCCTCCTTCGCCTATCGATACGTGTCCGTGTACGAAGCCGAATCGACCGGTAATCGTGCGGTAAATACGAGCTCCGGGCGTCGATCTCGCTATCGATACACTCGAACGTTATTATTTAGCACCGCGTTCAACATTTTTTTTATCCTCCCCTCTACCACTTTTTCCTTTTATTTCGTTTGCCTTTTATCGCGAGAAGGAAGTAATTACGTAAAAATCGCGGCAACCCTTTGGTCTTTCATGTCCTTCTTCGAGCTACATGTACGCGCGAGCTTTTTTGTTTTGCAGCAATATTTCATGTTTTATATAGGTTTGTATATGTAGCAAGGTGCTCGTTTCGCAAGTTTGTTGAGTAATGGCGATTGCATAAGCACCTTTCCATTGCAGTTTGAGAACTCAATGAGATCGGCACGTGTAAAGGTTCGTAGAAAAATTGAGAAATTAGCGAAGTTATATGGGAGTGATTTAAAATGTTTTAAGTAGCCATTACGACTGTTTAAATTGTCGAAAACAATTTACATCGGTTGTCTTATAAAACTCTTTTACACGATATATCGACGAAAAAATACGAGTACTGTCGTGGTATGAAGTGTTTTGTGCGAGTCTATTAGCCTATTTTTACTTGTAATAATATATTCCGTAATGTATGCTTCGAAAATTTCAGATATTGCGTGAGTTATGTGTTCGAAAATATAACATTACGTTATTAGGTGTATGATACTTTTCTTGCTTCTTGTTGATGTTTAATTATCTTTTGTTGAATTATTCATAAGTAACGAGTAAATGAACTTTGACACAACGTAATAACAGATTAATATTCGCTGTTAAAAGTTACTTTGAAAAATGATCGCTTCAACTAAAATTACATAGCGAAAACTTCATTTATTACTAGACAATCTATCACGTGCATGCATTCACTTTAAATGCACAGAATTGAAATTTTTATACTACATGTGTACAAATTACGCTATTCTTATAGCGATAACATTGTCATTTTTAGTTCATTATGCAAATGAATAAAAGAAAAATGTGACCGATAATCGATAATACACGATAAAACATGAGATATGAATGACCAAGTATTGTAAAATAGTGTCAACTTACGATTTACGATCTTTGAAGTTAACAGACACGATATGCTAATGGAAATGAATTCTAATGTAGAAAGGTTTTTTATGTTGCGTCTACTCGTCCTAAAATATTATTAAACGCAGAAAAATGTATCTTTTCCACTATTAAAAACAAATAATTTTTATTTAGAGTATAAAAAGATGAAACACGCGGAACATCACAGTATATAAACAACGTAAAAGTCGATATTAAAATGATTATCAGCGATAATTAAAACGCAAGAGCATGTTATTTCATAATTAATTAGTAAATTAATTTATTTCATGTAATAAAGATATTCGCTAATCGATATAAATTTGAATATTGGAAATTAAATTGGAAATTCATGTATTACTTTTCATCGTAAATATGCATTGGAGTACGTATACTTTTAATGATATTCATAAAAATTGAATTTTTTAACATTTACAAAATTTTCTCATATTACAATTCAGCGTTACAAATTGGAAATTAACGTCAGATCTTCCCGAAGATGCTTCGTATAATATGTCATACTGAATCTTTTGTTCCTTGAAGTACTTATTGTTAGCATTGAACTCCGGTGTAATCTTAAACGTTTTGATGCACTTCTAATCAGTTGTGGTGCGTTATGCGTTTGTAGCGCAAGGGT
Organism: Bombus impatiens; assembly: GCF_000188095.3. Lineage (NCBI taxonomy): Eukaryota > Metazoa > Arthropoda > Insecta > Hymenoptera > Apidae > Bombus > Bombus impatiens. The sequence goes on along the minus strand of NT_177059.1, from coordinate 1,765,598 downwards.
CGAATGTCAAGTTTATGTCTTGTGTTTGTAGCGACTCTGACCGTGTAGGAACAACATTGGCGCCAATTGTAGCGTCTTCGCCTTGCGAGTCTTTTTCTAACATTCGATTCACGGAACACAAGTATTCATTGTATTACTCAATTTCCTGCATTCTTTCATTACTATCATTGACACAACGCCCCATTCTTGATTGCTCTTTGTCGGCATTGGTTGCCTCCGACTATCGATTTAAGACGATAAATGATCATCGGCAAGTCTATTTTATGGCATTTGAATGAAACGAAATTACTTGGTCAAGAATAACTAAACTAATGGTTTATTCGTTGTTATCTTGTATTTAAACTGATTGCGAATGAAGTGTCGAGAAAGGAGGATGATCGAAGGTACTAAAATTTATATTACGATGTAGTTGTAGTTCTTGCTTGTGTGACATTTTAATCCACGTAAAATCATTCTTTTGTAATCGAGAGTTGACGATTAATATTTTCAGGGACGTATATATTAAGGCTGCGAAGAGATAATTATTTGTTATTTTCCTGAGAAAAATTATGTATTTATATGCGCGTAAATAATTGAGTAATAGTTAAAATTAACATACTTGCATAACATTGATCGCATGTCTCGAATTAAAGAAAGATTGAACTCACACATATGTATACGTTAAGATCCCTCGAGAGGTTAAGAATTTAATTGGATTGTACGATATGATAAATCGAGACTTGTGATTAAATTGCGTGTAATAATTACGTAACATTGCACGAGAAATTTAGATTTTCGAATAATTTAAAGATTCAGCTACTTCGATATTTTAGTATTTGTTGAATCTCTTAGCGTAGTGCCAAAAATTCAGTTTTCACGGCCTGAGATTTTTGAACGTAATTGATGAAAAAGTTGTACGTAATGGGTCTTGTCCGAGTAGAGAATAAAAGCTGGAAGATCGCGTGTCGAGGTGAAAACGGAAGTTCCAAGCGATAACGTGTTACTTAACGCGTCAGCAAGTGATTAAGGTCAATAATTCAATGTAGCCTTAAGAGATATACAAGCTGCATGCTCGTGGCTTTTCGCACAAGCTTGCTCAAGTGTTTTCTTATCATTTTTTTCATAAATGGTTATACAACAAAATATTTGGAATACAAACAAAATTTAATATCGTTCCGGTTTTATCGTATCGTTCTGTTTTACACACGTTAAGACCTTGGTGATAGAAAAACCTGAGGCGCCCTATATTGTTCAACATAAACCTAATCTGGATGTATCAATATACATACCTTTATGTATCTTCTCTCTGTCTCTGTCTCTCTCTCTCTCTCTCTCTCAAATAAACAAATAACAAGAAGGAAAACAAGATTTAAGGAACACTTGAAACATCTTGTATCGTTCGATATAAATCTAATCGTCGCTTCTCACTGTTTATTATTTCATGTAATAAAGATATTTGCTATTACATAGATTATTGTCGCTTTTTCTTTTCTCTTTCAAAGAGTACAAGATAAGAAGGACAAAAATCAGAAAAACATAGAAAGAATCAGCAAGTATAACTTCGTATAACTTTCTCCAAATCGATACATAGCTCCTCTAAACGTAAAAAATCACGATTATAAAATTCGCTGAACATGCACAGATCGTCGTATAATCGTGTCACAGCGGTGGCATATTAACCAAGGAAACAACACGCGAGTTTTTGTCGCGTCTCAGTTCCATAATTTTGTGTGCAGTGTAATGCGAGAGCAGCGAGAACCATGGCTTCCCTACTGTCTTTTATTTATCGGCGACATGTGAGCGGGAAAAAATATCCAGGTTATATACATACATCGAGAGCGCATCTCGGCTGGATACGCGCGGAAATAGAAACGGATATGCGGTCGGTACGCGCCCTATTTTTGGGGATCGATCCAATGAAAGCAGCCTACCGAACGCCGATCGTTGGATCCCTTTTGTCACGCGCCTAATCGGTCGCCGCTTCCTACCACGTTTCCAGCATATTTTTCGTTTGAGCGCGTCTAACGAAAAGCGCTGTCGATGTTTGTCATGCCTGTCAGCCGAACGTATTGGTCGACTTGTACGATTTCGATGGGTGTGCTTGCTGCGGCTTGGTTTTTGCGCTTTTTGACGATAATCACGTAGGATCTCGAACGTTTCGTTTCCTTTGTACGGTACTAGAATTCCATTTATCTAAATCGTTGTTTCATTCACTGGGAGATAAATGATTCACGTAAATGAAATTTATATGACGAAAGTATCGATCGTCCTTACTATTTATGATTTTTCGCGTATACGGGGAAATTCGTATTTCTGTTGCAGGCTGATAATTATCGACATAATAGAATCAGAAAGCGTTTGAGAGATAACATCGTGAAAACATTTGTTCAAACGCAAAGAAAAGAGAAATATTATTTAATTTGGTAGCTGAATGACAAATTAATTTACAGCTAAATAATAATAATTTTCATTGAGAAACAAGGAAACGTGTAAATATTTTTTGTAACAATTGTACATCATGTTCTGTAGTCTTTATATAATACTATTCGATCGATTAAATTAAAACAACCTGAACTCGAATCGAGCGATCAAATTTTTTCACCTAAAATCTATCGAGAACAGCTCTTTTAGCGTGGATTAATCAATCGCGTCGTGATTTTTTACCGAGAAAGACTCGTCGCTGTATACGTAGGCTCGTTTGGACTCGACCGGCAACCAGCCTCGTTGTTCTATTTTCTCCGGCCGAAACAACGCCTTAAAATTCCAACGATCGCAACGGGAACGTGATACGAAAATCGTATGTATAGAGTTACGATTCCTCCACGACCATGAGATCCTACGCGAGAAAGAGAGAAGACGAAATGGTATTCGAGAGACCCCTTGAACTCCGGAGTTTCTTCAGATAATGTGTATCGAGGTTACCACGTTTCGTAAGAGATAGATTGCGTCCACCCTTAAACGTCCCACATAGATTAAACGACGTTCTGGTAACGCTCGTGACACCGTTACTCGCGCCTGATGTAATTTACCAATCTGATAAATGCCTCCATTCGTGTCCGATTCGCGAAATCCGCCAAATTCGATGCTGCCCGCGGCAGAGTTTATTTCGAGTAATTAAATCGAAGCCCACGAGATAAACGCGTCTGGAAAGCACGACAGATCTATCCGCCACACTTAATACAATTATGAAATTAATTCTGCATCGTTAAACGTATTCAAAGTTCGCTGCGATCCATAGAAAACGATCAATACCCGTTTTTCAATCCATTCGACGTCAATCTCTATCTATCACCGTTACTTTCTATCGTTACAAACTATCGTGAAAGGAAGTTCATCGATCGACCACATTCGACGACTGGCAATACCATCGAATCTCGGCAAACGTCGCGTCGCGACGCGT
>NT_177059.1:1751130-1761742 GCF_000188095.3 Bombus impatiens | reverse complement strand
GCGTCGGGTCGTTTCATCGATTTCATCCCTCGAAATTATTGGCGTCGTGGCATCGTCGCTATTATTAGCCTTTCTCGGTATCGTCGATTTCCATGAAACGCTGAAAGTCGCCACACCATATTCGATTTACGATGCCCGCGTTCACGATGATCTCAGCCTACCAACGGCTCGTGGCGATAAACTCGCAACGCGGTTCATTAATTTTGGTGCTCTTTTTTTCTTCTCCTTTTCTTTTTTTTTTTTTTTTTGTTGGTTTACCGAGAAACACACAGACAGGCGAATGGTGCAAGGGTTGGCGGGTTGAGAGGGTGGTACGAGCGCTCGTGCGCTCGCAAGGAATACCGCGGGTTATCGCGATATAGCCATAAACAGACCGCTTATTCTCCTTTGACGAGTTTCTAGTTATGTTATCTCCGATTGTCACGCTGAACTGTTTCATTCACGTTTATAATAAATAACTTTCCGCCGGATGTTACTGATAGCTTAGGAGAATTGGTATCGTGGACCCAGCGTGGTTCGTGATCTGTGTATAAAATGCTATCGACGTTGACGATACTTGTAGAAATATACCGTACGGTAGAACTTCTTTATCTGAACTCTATTCGTTGAAACTTTTGATTAGTGTCCGATTTATTAAAGTCATGCTGATTCAGTTAACTTATCTGAATGTGAACTGTTACTCTTTGGAACGATCGTGTAGACGATCGATCGAATTTCCAAACTTTCATGGACCCACTTTCGAGACTTTTTTTTATAGAAAATTATTTTATAGAAATTATTGTAAATGAACGATTTTAATAAAAAAAAATATACATATTACAAATCCATTGATCGTTCGTTAAATATGTTAAATATGATAAAGAATATATTATCCGTTTATGTAATTCTTGTAAAAATTGTCGATGAATTTGTAAATTTCTGAAAATTCTTCGTTTTTATTCGTTGAAATTAAATTATATTTTTCCAGAAAGCTGAATGGTTTACTATCGGGTAAACAAGCAAAAGATTATCACTCGTGGTGTGACGCGAGCGATATCACTGGAAATGGCCTCGAATAAGTAACAATTAAGTAACTAAAGATATGAGGTAACGGTAAAAACGACGCATTTGTTAATAAATAATTTTAGACCGTGATGTCACGCGTAACAGCCTTCACGCATTGAAACTAATATCGTGCAGCGCTTTAATGGTCAACTGACAATTGCTGATCCGTCTCGCGGCATAAACCACATCAATCACGGCTCGTAACGATTTTAGATAAACGATATACTATAAACAACGCTTGATCGAGCTCCAGCTCGGATACCTGATTAAATAATACAAATAGTTAAACATAGGCTGATATTAAGCATTACATAACGAGAACGTCGGAACATTAATGTTTGAAACTGGCCTTAAATTTGGCATCAATCAATTTTCAATATCATTAGATAGAGCTTCAGGAATCAATTAAATCTCGATTAAATTGAGATGCTCGACGTTTTGATCAGCGATTGATGATTAACGATCAATATCTATAATTACCGACTGACTAATCCACTAAGCCACTGAACGATCGAATCGCTGGTGAATTTTCCGCGTTTAGTTTCATCGATCGATTAAACCAAACACGATTTTTTGCAATTAATTTTTTTTCAATCGGAGAAATTAATCGATCGATTAACTTTTTACTCGTCCAATGTCAAACGCTGTATCTTTATTAACAATTACATACTTTGATGTAATTCGATACCTCGACAAATTCTAAATCTAATTCTGATAACGTTAATTTCAATTAACTAATTTCTAATAATTCCAACGTATATCGGGAACGTTGGCGTATAAATTAAAAAGCAATCGGACGCGAATAAATATTTTCCGCTGCAAAATTATACTGGATGTAATCGGTGCATTTGCAACGAATGAGATCAGATCGTGATGTCACTGGCAGGCGTTGCTTCTTTCTAAATAACTGACACATGAATTAGCGATGACGGCCCAGTGACGTGCAACCTGATTAACGTTGTGTCGCGCGGTACTCGATTCCATTACGTGTAACCGCACTTTTCTCAAATTTGTAATATGCTAACCCGATATACCGTAAATAGATGTATCGTATTGTGCGGTGACTGAATAAATATTTGTATGACGTCACGCTTTGAAATTCCATATTACACGCGCCATCGATTGATCACCACCAATTACATTCTTTATCTTTCGTCATGCGTTAACTTCGATTCTAGAAAATATCTCTGTTTAGTGATTACAATCTTTTACACACAAATTTCACGTAATTTTCTCATTTCGACGATTGTTAATCGTTATTACAATTTTATTCCAACGAAGTTATCTTAACAATCAACATTGCGGTATTGATAACCGACGAGATTAGGCTTTGCCCATGACGTACAGAGACTGCTATAATTATTCGACAAGTGCCAGCGTCGTGATTAATCTCGAGCGTAATGAATTTGCATCATTCCATCTCCTCGCTGGAACTGTTTGCGTGCCTACTGTACAATGAAAAGAATTAGCCGGCACGAAATATAAACATAACGGGGTTAATGGTGGTCAATGACGTATTCGCATACAACAGTTCTAGAAGGTGATATCATTCGCGTAACGCGTTTTATTGTGACCGACACTGTTAATGTATTCGCAGGTTCTACTATTATGAGGTTTCCACGTTGTGAAGGACATTGTCGTTATCGCAGATGTAATTTAAGAAGCGAATTCGAAGGATGTTCGACCAAAATTTTTACTAATATCAACGATTACGCTTTTTATTAAGAAGATGAAACGTTATTTGCTCGTTTAAGTCAACGAATGAAATTAAAAACTATTTGTTGTATCACTGAAACCTTAAATGTACGGTTCTACGTTCAAATTGTTATTCCTGTTAGATATAGCGAATTATCTGAACATTTTCTGTTAATTTAATAAATAAATTTCAATGAACCACCTTGATAAAAACAATGTAAATGCGGCTATTCGACCGGTCCTTGTATATCTCAATTGTGCAATAGAACTCGAACCGTACGAACAGTAGATTCTTTTTGGAAGAAGAGGACGAGGGAACTAGCTTTGACATCGAATAGAATGATATTTCTAAGTTTGTAGATGGTGAAAGTATCACGTTCCTCGTAACTAAAGCATCGTTGGACAGGACACCTCTTCCCTATTTTTATTCGACTTCCCTCTCGTTCACGTGGGTGGGACAAGCTTACGTATTTAGCGTCGTGAAATGCAGGTGAGAGTATAATTCAGAAAAACCGTGGCAGGAAAGTGTTTCTGACAAGGGAACGTAAATATTCTAGGAAGATCGCCTGCGTGGATTCAGCTCACGTATAGAATATAGCCGAATTGTCGATATAAATTTCACATGTCGAAATTTCTCTTTATAACTGTTTTGGTAGATACCACGTGTTGTGTTTTTCAGCGAATAACGTGGTCCTGGTTAAAATTCGGTCTCTATAAGTTATTATTATTCGTTGGTCAAATTAATCGAGAGCGGTATAATATCGGTTAAAAAGTAAGCTCCAATTTTACTTTTATTGTCGACAGAATCGATAAACAAATTTATTTATCAAGTTTTAGTTAAATATATTATCGAATTTTGGAAGAAACAGCTTTGATGTTTTCAAAATGTCTCTGTTCGGAGTTAACAATCATTTGCACTCTCAGCGAAGAATTACAACTTAGAGGAAAAATATTTCTATATCTTTTACTTAGCCATTTTATCTATCCTTATAAAACTTTTATAAAATTAGATATCAAACGATTGTTAAAGCACGCGTTCCTGTTATTAAGGTGCATACGTAATTAATAACTGCAGTTACGAAAGAACAAGGATACGCTATGAAAATTTCTAAGTAAAAATCGACACGATAAATTTTTTTAACTTAATTAAGATGAATCAGCAGGTTTGTCCTGTGTATGTGAATGCAATGGTATGCAAATTTTTATCTTGTCGTGAACAGGGTTGCTCTACGCGACGAGGAAGACCAAATGAGTTGCGCATCCTCGCGTGGCGATTGTCTCCACGCGACAACAACAGGAAAAGTTTATCGTTATCAGAGGCAGACTCTTCCTACAGAGCAACAGAAATACAGATATCGTGGACGAAGTTGTGAATTATTTCATAATATTGCTCGCCTAAAGGAAATGACCGTTTTCTGTTCAATATATTGTTCGATATGTTCAATATATATTCGCGTACGAGCTTCCGATTTGTTTCGAAATTTCAATTATTTTCATATGAAAAATTAACGAAATAATCAAGACCGGATATGTAATTTATAAAAGTAATTGGCTAATTTTCGATATAATTAGAAACAGATCGATCATTTGTAGAAAATGTGTAATTTATTTTAAATTTTATAACGTTAATTCAACCATAACGTAACGATGAATGTAAAAATATTCTGTTCTTTCTAATAATAAAATCTAGTAAAATCGTCTATTGTTAGAAAATTTAGAAAGAAAAGATTCAAGAATCATAAAATGGTATCGTAAAAGCATTTAGAATGTGAGCATAGCATTTACGAGTCTATTAATTTGACTAGAATATTAAATATGATATAAATATAATTCGAGCGGCTAGAATGAATTATTTGTTGGTATTTCGTGTAAGGTAGCAATGACGAAGTGTCTCTCTTTCACGCATAATTTAGTAATAACGGCCCACGTAAACGAGTGTTTAACCAGAGCTGTATCGCGTGTCTCGGATGCAAGCTTTCTCGATCAGTCAAGGTAACACAGCCTTGCATTACAGTTTCACCGTGGACTTTTGGAATAGCCTGTGATCATTGCTGCACGTGCAATCAAACGCTGCCGATATTTTTTAACGTCTCGATTAAAAACTTTGCTTAAGTTAAAATGCTTTAACAAAAATTACGTCATAAGAATAGCAACTTCCTATTGAAAGATTTTTTGTCTATTTCAATGCTTATTTTATTACTGCCATTAAGCGATTCAAGTAAATGATGATATAAGTATGTATAATAGTGAGAAACATTTCGTTCAGTTTAACGAAATAGTAGAATAACAAATAACAGGTGACAAAATAGTAAAAGGATATCCCTCGTCATCCTTATTTGTTGTATTCTTCTCAAAAACTGGCTATTCTTCGAACGTTTCCCGGTCTAAACGCACGACACAACAACTAAAAGACAGATTTATACATTTTCATTGTCACATCGGTCAGTAACAGTCTAAAGATGAAAGAAGAAATCCGAGACCTAACCGACCCTATCGAACGATTTCTCACGATACTGAATGACTTGCCAGCATAACGGGTCACTGTCGGCAACCTAGAAGGAGCAAAAAAGGTGTATAAACCTTTTGACCTAACGTTTATTTCATTCTCATCCCCGTTATTGTCGTATATGTCGCCACCCTACACGCCAACATATTTTCTTTTATGCCCTGTAAAGGATGTGCACTCCGTTCAGGCGTCGAAATCGCCTACACGCTTGTTCACCGGGTGATTTCAACGAGATAGAGGAAGATACAGCTGATATCGGAACAACCACGTCTGCAGAATTATTCGCAGACTTTCGTCCTTCTTTCTGGAGAAGATATTTTCTTCTCTCGCTTCCACGTTATGTCTGCAATGGAAGCTCGTTTAAAATTTGAGCTAATCAAATGCTTGGAAAGTAAAAAATGAATATATGACAAATGTTAACAATAGGATGATAGAATTGTAGAAAATAATATAAAGTTGTTGGTATTTAGCAGCTTCAGGTATAATCTGTGTTAATATTAACTATCCAACGAATGAGAAGTTAATTTTCTCTACTTAATAGATTAATTATAGTAAAATATTGTATAGCGTAATACAATTTATTCCCCAAATGTCTTCTCTTCTATAAAGCTGCGCGGGATGGAACGGTTCATATTCATTTCATTGTAATACAATACGCTGCAGCGATGTGCGTACACATAATTTAGGATGAATCTAATAATGCAATGCTGCGTACAATATCATAGTGTGGTCAGCACGGAAGCACGCAGTGCTAATTATAGAAACTAAATATGAGATAATTAAAGAACTTGAGAGTGGCACAAGTGCAGCTGCACAAGTGTTGTAATTACAAATAGACCGGAAACGGCAGCAAAGTGATATCATCAGCCTAAAAAATGAAAAAAAAAAAAAAAATGGTGCTTTTAACAAGCTTTTTCGTTATATACGTAGTTCAGAACAGAAGCTGTTCTGCTTTCGAATTCGATTGTTTGTAATGGTTAGCCATCAGCATCGGTACTGACGTCATTGGTACTTGTGCTTTTAATAACTGGATTTAACACATGTGTTACACACAGTGCTATTTGCTAGAGGGCTGTGCCCTGACGTGACGGCTATATATAAAAGGGGTACAATTACCTTTGAATTTCTATTACTCTCCGTAAGATTTACAATCTGTCTAATATTTGCGTTGTATTTAAAATATATCGATATCTTCTTCCTTGTCTGTGGTTAACAAATATTAACCATATTCGGAATGTGCTAATGTGAAAATTAGATATTTTTTAAAAAATTGATTAACCAATTATATACCGAATGAAAAGCGGCAAAGTTTGAAAAATTACTTGAAAGTAAAATTTCTTCTTGTTTAAAAATTTGCATTTATACCTAACAGAGTACTTCGTTTTACGTGCAGCATAATTTTGGAAACGATGATAATCGACGTTGTAAAATGTAATTGCACCGCTCTAATCTCGAAAGTTAATTCACTATCGTTTAGTCAATGAATGGGAAGTTCAAATAAGAGAAGCAATCAATGAATATTACCCAATATTTATCACACGCAAGACGCGAATTGGTTACACAACAGGATTACACCGTTGCGTAACTGTCTGTATAATTGTAAAAATATCCTCGTATACATTATTCATAACCTCTGCTCTCAAGATAAACGCTTTTAACGGTTTGTGACATCACACACGAGTCACACGTGAACCCAAGTTGCCGGGAGAGGCAGTTTCTGCGGTTTATGTGTATGTATATAGTTATACATACATCCTCGAAATACCGAATATCTACTTTTTTCCCCTTATGTTTAGTATAATACGATTTCAAGAAAGATGGAGAAAATGATATACAATGGTTTCTGGAATTCTATAATTTCTTGAAATTTGGAGTAAGATCTAACGTAATTCTATAAAATGGGATACTATAATTACTCAATATATCATTATTAAAAAAGATGTAATTATCGAAGAAACTGAATAAAAATTATTTCTTCTTTCCTTTTTTGCAATTTCGGTGTATCATTATTTTCAAATTTTTTTTTCAATTTTCTGTTGATTTCTTTCGTAAAAAAGAAAATCATGTTGGTCGAATCACGACTATAAGGTAAATCGATGTTGCACACTTCGATCCATAAAGTTTCTAGTATCGTGTTGAAAATTGATGATTTTGACGAATGAAATTAATAAATTTGAATGTCAGAGTATATTTTATGTGTAGCATACTTTTTTAAATGCATTTTTTTACGAAAATAAACGGGGAAAGAATTTCGCGGAGAAGTTGAATATTCTTGCATCAAGTAGGTCGCAGAAATCTAATCTAATCTAATCGATATTCTTGGACTACAGGAATGATTTCGCAGAAGTGCTAATAAACTGATTAACTTCTCCGCAAACAATTTGAACTAAATCCACATACGGAGATGATACGACCCATATTTCTAGAGCGTTGTAGGAATTAATTACACAGTCAACTAACTCACTACTCGGCATACATAATGAAATTCAGACGTTTTCTGGTTTATTTGATCAGAACATCGTGCTTATGTAAAATATTAACACGTACCAATGCAATCAAAATATTATTCCAAGCAGTCTACTGATTTTTGTTTGTATTCAATAATGTATTCTAAAGTTCTTCCGTACCTGTTTATAAATGAATAAATTTCTAACTATAGAAATTGCCGTGATATAAAGTTAGATCAAAATAAAGTAAATATAAGGTAAGATATTAAGTCAATGTAATTAAGATTAAATACTAAGCAAGGTACAAGTAAGTATTACTTTGGAAGGTAATGATCAAACGCCAGCATCGCATTCTCATACTTATACGATAGTATTATCCTGTTATTTTGAAAAATAGATGGTTCTTAATAATCTCAAAAACCGTAACATCATATCATTTTCTGTACTTAAAAAGTCAACGTTAGCTGTATAAATGCGAGGAAGGAAAAATTTTGAGAAGATAATGACGTAATAAATAGATCATAGAAATCATTTTATTACAAAAAAAATCACTAGGAGCTGAGTTTGTAAAATCTTCGATATGGATAATGTCAATTAATTTCACAGCAAAGCTAAGAGAGAAGATACTTGAGAAGAAAGCGATAATTCGATAAATCGAATAGTTGATTCAGAATTGGAAGCTCGACTATTACGTAAAGCGTGCGATATTATAAAATTAAGTTTATCATCGCGAAAACTGTCTTGTACGAATGATAAATGAGGCGTGCTGAATTTCTGCAGCAGAGTCATATTTGCCACGCGATCGAGAGATCGATGGTAGATCAACGCATAGTCGGCATTCTCACGCGCATGTGCCGCGGAATCGTTGTTCGCATTTACGTTCCTAAGAGTATGGAGCGACGTTACGTCGTCTTGCGTTAAATTGTCCTCACCTACGTTCATAAAACGTACCCACGTACGATACAGCGTTCAATTATTATCGACTTTCTAGGTCTCGTGGCGCGAAAGAAAGGTCTCGTGGCATCTCGTATTCAGATACTACGCGATAACGGCGGCCTACCGGAAATGAGGCCGGTAACTTGCTTCGGAGAACTTCTCGCGTGCCAACTTCGATCAGCCCCGTTTCGAGTGGTGAAAATTCGCGATAATTCCGCGAAATACATTTCTCCTTCTTTTCTCTGTTTCTCTTTCTCTCCCTCTCCCTCTCTCTCTCTCTCTCTCTCTCTCTTTCTATCTGTACGTCTGTCTGTCTGTCTGTCTCTCTCGTCTGTATCTTCCTCCTTTGGTACAGCGATTTCTTGCGCAATCGTGCTAAACGAACCGGTAGTTCGGTCGATCGATACCACGGGTCGTAATGAAAGTTCGTTCATCCTCGATCGATATTCGTCGAATAGCGAATGATTATCCGAAACGCGAGTTTTATTGCGAATAAAAATGGCTATCGAAAGAGCCGAATACGAAGGTACGTACGACCGGTAACATCACTGGATAAATGACACTTTAGCGGAATGAACGTTAATTCCACTCTTCTCTCTTTCTCTTTCTAAGCTACGACAACGAACGCGCGTGACGATGTTAAACGATGACGGTAGAGCGAAGCGCAGCACTGCTTAAACCAGCGACGCGAGAATGGAACACTGTTTCGTTAGAAGATACGCGATTCGTGTAAAAATCCTAGAAGCTAGACGGAATATCTGCGGAGAAGCCCTTTGTCTACGAGCGAACGGTACGTAACTGGGATATTTCAAGGACTCACTCACCACAGCCTCGGTGACCGGTATCCACGTGACGACCAGTAGGGCAAGGACGCAGGTGACTCGCAGGACAACCGGGAACGGACGTAACCCGCGGGCTGCATCGGTCGACGTCGCCGCGGCCCTAGGCCGCATTGTGCCCGACTCTTCTCCTCCTCCTCCTCCCTCTTGTCCCTTTCGTTCTTCCTTCTTCGTTTTCCCCCTCGTTTACCTGTTTACGTTGGTGGAGATTTGCGAATAGGCCGGCAGCCCGCGAAATAGCCGATACTCTCTGATCCGGGTATTCGAACGTCTCGTTCGTACGGTACACACTCGTGCTCGGATTCCGAGTTCTCTGGTGTGTAGTTAAGAGATGTCGTGTCGTGTGGTTGGAAAACGATGCGGTGGCTGGTCGGCCAGCCTGTCGACGCAGCGCGTGTCGAAGGGCCAGACAGACGGCCCGGTTGGCCCGTCCTCCCGATCGGTCGCCGCTTCGCGCAGCCAGACAGGCCTAAGTCAGCGGTGGAGGAGGCGCTCTTCTCTCTTCTCCTCTTCGTGGAGCTGTATCCTTGCGCGTCCGAGCGCGTCACGGTGGCGGGTAAATGCTCCCCTCTCGCTCTCTACTCGCCGGTTCTCGCTTCAGTTCGCTCGAGCCAGAGAGACCTACGGCGCGATCGACATCGGCTGAGACCGTGCAACAGTCCTCGTGCGACGCGCGATCGAGCTCGCCTCGACCCGGTCAGCAATCCTCTCCTCCTCTTCCTTCTCCTCCTCTTTTGCCACCTCCTCTTCCTCCTTTTTCTCTTCTGCTGCTCCTCTTCCCTCCAACTTCTTCCTCTTTTTCTCTTCCTCTTCTTCTGCTTACTCTTCTACGCGCTCTTCTCCGCTTACTTCCCTCTCTAACCACACACACGCTCTTCTCTTCCCTTCCTCCCTTCCTCTCTCTTTCGGCTTCTCCCTCTGTCCTTCCTTCTTGCGCCCTGCTGCTGGTGGTATCTTCTGGTCCCGTAGTTGGCAGAGGCAGGCTGGAGAGTTCGATTCTCTTGGCCGCGAGTTAGCGGAGAGCACTGAGAGAGCGGGGGAGGCACAGACTCTGAACACAGTGTGAGAGCACACGAGCTCTCGCGGAATCGAGAGAAGCCTCTCTCCCGATCCTTTCGGCGGAGGAATTCTAGCTGGCGTGGCTC
>NT_177059.1:1724065-1750778 GCF_000188095.3 Bombus impatiens | reverse complement strand
GGCGGCCGCCTCCACCTTCCTTCCCTCCACCCGAGTTCATTCAGAGCCCTCCCTGGATGGGACGGTCCACACACCACGTCTACTCGGTGCCGGGTTCCCCGCGATATTTTGTGACTGTCTTTCCGTGCGGTGCTTGTGCTAGCCTGTGCTCCTCGGCTCCCTAGACCCGTCGCGGAATAGGGAGGTCGAAATGACCCGGTTGGGATTGCGGTGAGTTGCCATTCATCTTACTATTCTCTTCTTTCCAAAATTCTTTCTTTTCTCCTTACTTTCCTTATATTTCTTCTCCTCCTTCTCCGTCTTTGCCTTCTTCTTCCACTCCTTCTTCTTCTTCCTCTTCTGCCATTTCCTTCTTTTTCGCCGTTCTTACTCCTTTTCCTTCGCGGTAATCTTACTGGTTCGTCAACCTGTTGTTACGTCAATGATCTCTATATTGCGCGAACACGTGCATTCGGTAACCGTGTTGCTCGTGTTGTGCTTTTCCACCAACGTGACACGGAAGCATCGTTCGAGATACATATCTCACCTCCGTGAACTCTGACGAACTACTGTCGTGCGTCGAATAACGTGCTCTTCTCCTCGTTCCACGAGACATCTTAGTTTTTGCAGTCACCCTGCCTAGACCTGCCTTTCGTACCTGTTCCCGTTCCACCGATCTTTCTTCGGTCGATCCTTTTATTCTTCTTTAATTGCTCCGCGTTTGTTCTCCCTCGGTGCACGCGCCACGAGTATTTCAATGATGCACGGAGGGGGCACTTTCATCCCCCCGTTACATACCGACGGATCGACGAGTGGATTTCAAGGACGAAACTCGCGCGTATTTGTGGTCAATTATCCTTTTGACGGAGAACCCTGCACCGTCTCGTGCTTTGTATCGCGAAAGACGTCCGTCCATCCGATTGGTATTTTTGCGTTAATCGCGCGTGCATTAGTTTTCGATACGTTTCGCGCGAAGTGAAATATTTCTTCGGATTTTTATATTTAAAATATAGTCGATATTTGCGGTGCCGCGGGAGACCAGTAAAATTCTTGATGATTCTATCGTGACCTATTTCTTTAATCTCTTCTTTCGATGCGTATGTACCTATTTGTCTGTTTTTTTTAACCCGATACGGGAAGCGATAGAGATTTCTTGGAAAATTCCTCTTGTATTTTGCTTTCTATTTTATTTGTACGATTTAATTCACGTCGAAGACTCGCATTCCGATCATCGAAAACTGCAACGAAATCTCCTAATTTCACATTTTACACTTTCGTTTGTAGCTTTCTTCGAATTAAATAAATTCTCCACGTTCTCTTTAATATTTTCTAATATTTTCGGCGTCAAGGTATAAGAAAATAAAATTTTCATTTGTCCATGTTTTATCACGTTTAAGTCTGCTTGCACGATAATTTACTAACGGACGATACTAGTAAATCGACGAGCGACGAGCTACAACGTTCTTTTACAGAACTTTATTCGTTCGATTTTCTAACTTCGTATCGTTACGCAACAAAATTTATCGATGCTTCTACGGTAGAACTTTCGAAGACCGAGGATTTCGTTCAAACAAACGATATAAATATTTGTAAAGTTACTTATATAGCAATTTTCTTCTCTTTTTCGTATTTATTAACAACTCAAGAAATTTAGCGTGAAATTTTCCAAATTGTCGAGAAGCTATAATAACGCGAGTGAACTAACAAATGATGATAATTTCCACTTTCATAGAATAATTAAGAAAAATTGTCTTTTCAGATTCGTCGCATCCGCAGTGTTCCTGGCCGGGATAGTTGGTGGGGTACGTACAACTATCGTTTTAATTTCGATAATCTCTCGAATCGTGACTCATTCTCACTCTGTATATCGCTCGACGCCGACAAAACGAGATCTCTACGATCGGTTCGATTCATTCATCGATTACGCCTTTGCGTTGGTACATTCGAGCACGCAACGCACGTGCATGGAGCGTTGCATCGAACGACTAAAAAGTCAACCGCGAATCGAGAGGATCGCGTTTCGTGGCGCGTGCTCTCCGACCTTCTGTCTTTCCTCCTCTGTTCGCTTCATTGTGTGTACTGTGCACGTTCGAGAACCGATGGAGTTGCGAGGGCGAAAAAGCTCGATTCGAAGGTCGACGGATCTTTGGCTGGCGTAACGCGCACGACTCGCGCGAGCACATTCATTGCCCACGCGATTAAATCATTCGGAGCATCGCGTCGCGTCGCATCGCATCGCGTCGTTGTGCTTTTACGTTCTTACGTTCCTCCGCGGAAACGCTTGCCAGACTTTAGAGTTTTTCTATTCATCTGCCGAACGAAATCGATGGAATTGTTTCGGAAATCGTATCGGACTTCTCCGATCATTTGTTGGTTTTGTTAATTAAATTGCGCGTCTACCGAGTCGTGGTCACAGTTGTAATTAATAGGACCTGTAGTTGTTTAATAGTTAGAAGGAATGTTTTATCTTTAGACGACACTAACGTAGGTTGGATGAGATAATTGGAAGTGAGCTTGATCAGTTAGCTCAAGGTTACTTACTCAAGTTGTAGTTCCTATGCAATTAGTACGTGCTTAATAGCTACCATATTTTGTTATTATATTATGATCGATAGCGATCGATTAATCCAAAGTCGGTATAATATATTGTTTATGTTAGACAATATTTATAAAACGATGACATGAGACCATGTGTGTCGTATATTTATAGCGATAATACGTTACTGATAGCATTAACAGAATCATAGCAAATAATACAAATTTGTGCAAAAGTAATTGCTCCACAAGTTGAATATACTACTTGAAAAAAGGAAATTTCTCTTATAACGCAATTTCGACGAATCGCAGAAACGGAGCATTCTGCAGTTTCATATAATAACGATGCCATGGCTAACGAACCGTTTCAAAAACTCAATCTTCATCTGAATAGGTTATCGGTACTTTCGATAAATTGCTACGCGAAACTGTTCACCGGTTTTACACAACTCGGTTTCGAGCAACGATAACAAGAAATTGTTCTCCAATTGCACGTCATATTTCAACGAATCGTTCCAAGGAATGCTTTATGCCACTCTAGAAATTGTCTCTTCAGCACGCCATATCGCTATTTCGACGAATTGCTCCAAAACGCCGTTCTTCCATCGATCCCTCGTAAAATCGATGCAACTTTGAAAAACTACGAAAGTTACAAAAAAATTTAGCGTATTTTTATAGAATTCGCACTGTATCGAATAATATATCCATCGCTTTTTCCGATCGATTTTTCCTATATATACAAATTTGTTATCTTCGAATAACTTTTACAGACTTCTAGAGTAATTAAATATTCATGCTTATATCCTACGAACAAGTTTTCTAAATACCACGATAAATAGTAACAAACCTATACTATATTCTACGAGTACGACAGATAGAGTTAAATTATTCATCCAAGAATAAAAACTTCCAGTTCGCCCTTTATCCGCGAGTTTCAACGTTGCGTCACCGAAACAGAGAAAATTGTTTAACAAATTTCGAATATCATTATTTCTTCTTAATTCCTGTGGTATCCAAGAACAGAGACATTATCTTTCTATCGTTTCGCTATAATTTGATAGAAGGTTATGATAGAAATTCTTCAAATTTGTTAAATCCAGTACGTTGTTTTCGATAATGTTGCTATACACACGTAGAGATAAATGTTCTCCAACGTTCTTATTTCTCTTTTAGCAAACTTATTTCCGAGCAGCGTGCATCGGGCACGCGGTCGATAACGCGAAGATCATGTCGCAGATGCGATAAGAGCGTTTCAGCAGATTTGTCGTCGACCAACGACGGAAAGGTGTTAAATCCGAAATAGGGCAGCCGTCTGTTAGCGACCAGTTCGCCTACGAGACGCCGTAACCGCGCTTTGTGTAATTTTATTACGCCACGTACACGTGTACCGCGCGTACAAGCACATAAGCCAGCTTAGTCACTATTGAAAATAGTTTGGAATTGACCGCGGCTGGATTACCATCGTCTAAAGAACTTAATCGTCCTTTTTGGTTCTCCACGACCGCATGTTCGTTCTTGCGAGAGGTTATTGGGTTGGTAGATTGCGTTTTGGGGTTGAATCGAGTTTAACCTTTGCACCAACATTATGGTCGAACGCAGCTGTGTATGTAGATATCTGCTTTTCACTACGCGATCCGATTTTAGTCCGTGTACCGTTAAAATTTATCCTTTGTTGAGGGAATCTACGATGATAGTACACGTTCATTAATAGTAACGTAAAACAAACGAAAAGTGTTGAAATCATAGAACTTTTCGAGTTGTAGAAATTGAAATTCCTCGAGAATGGTAAAACGAATTAGTTGTGTCGAAATTCGGGCACTCGATTCAGATCTGGATTATCAAAAATTTGATTGTTATAGCTTGACAAAACATTTTGACAAAACCTTCTCGAGGGCAGTAAGCCCTCTTTCGATTCTTTTCTCCATCGAAGCTTGGCGATAGAAAAAAAAAAAAAAGAAAGAAATTGGATAGAATAAAAATTCATCGTTTCTACGCGTCGAAATCCAATCCAAGTTACGTAAGATAAAAAAAAGCATTCCAAATCAAAATAACGAAATATAATATCGATTATAACAATAACTGTGCGACTGCTTAACGTAAAAGCCCTAATGTTGCTCATTTTCAAGGTATTTTAGTTTTACTACGAAAAATCCTACTTTACGTTAAACGCAGACTCGAACAGTAGTTCTGTTCTCGTCGTATTTTCTTTATTTTACCTGACATCATAGGATTAAGAAGTTTGCACAGCAAATTCGCCGGATAAGAAGCATATTTATTTTGACCGTTTTATCTCGTTAGCAGCTGCATTCTACGCTTTCATTCGTAGAATATTCGTGACTTACGATGACACGAATCGATCAGTCGATTATGTCTCTTCGATGTTTCGAATGCACCAGCCAAGGTACCGGCTGTAATGTTAAAACGTTCCATTCTTTCTGTATCTTTTACAGTTGGCAAGCTGCTATTACGCGACGTTTAAATTTTAGCGTCTCGTGCATGCTCGGTGATGCGTGAAACGTGAAAAATTGTTTCGCGAGGCGGGAACCACTTGCGCCGTAGCGAAAGTGTTTAGTCAGAGGAACGGGTTTACGGAGCGGCGGGATTAATGATGATCGTCGTGAAGTCAATTGCACGTTAAAAACTCTTAAAGATAGCGTTATTCGCCGGATAAATCGCATCGAACGAAATTCCGAATGCGGTAAATTAACAGCAGAAAGGCCTGTGTAAATGGGCTTTGATCAACGTTGATAACGATTCTTGTTGCGCGTTTCGCGATAACAGTTTTACCGAACGAAGTAATTTAGTTTTCTTTGCTTGTAATTTATCACTCGTAACCTGACCGCGATAGAAATTTTCACGAAACCTGTGATTCTATGTGTACTATATAGGACAAACGATTTTGAAAATTCATTAAAAAATATTTCGTATTAATTATTTCGACCCTTGAATTTACAAGTGTTCTCGCACGATTGGCTCGCAAGGATCATAGCGTTACGAGTCGGTCCATCGTTATTTTTCCTAAAATAGCGTGCTGCGTTTATCGTTGTAAGAATTCGTTCCATGAAAACGTATCGTTGCAGAGAGTAAAGTTATAACTCAACTACGAAATTAAAGGGATGGGAATCTTAATTCTCAAAATCTTAATATTCACTGCCGTGGTTTTCAACTCGCAATACCGTGTATGCTGTCGACAAAGTAAATTACTTGGTTCCTTTCGTCGTATCAACGTACACATATCACACTTGGCTCTTATGAATACGCGTCGTCCATCGAGATTATAAAGATCGCTGACCAACGAATTAGCGAGCCTCGTCCTACACCGTATTAATCTTGTTGAAATACATGTTGCTCCGTAACATCGTCGCATTCTTGTTCTTTCCAATTTACGGATGATCGATGTGACGCCCGAACGGTTCGCACAAGCTTCGTATTGAAGAAACGTTGAAAGTTATTAATGCGGATACCAGTTGACTGTTAATTTATAGTAGGTTCGAAAGAGTGACTCGATTTTAATTGACTTTGACTCGAGTTCTATCGGTTTAGTGGAATTACTGAAAAGTGGGGCTGCCTGTTTGTCGCAGCAGTCCCTGCGAATGAAACGAGGAATACGGCGAGGTGAAGTTGACAAACAGGAATGACGGAGGATCGAAGGGAAAAAGGATCGTTCGGGATCCAAGCTGGAACGCGATGGCTGATTGGTTACGTAATCGCGGATTCACGAAGGCGGCCAAGAAACGCGATAAAAGGAACGATTCTTGAACCGTCGCGAGAAGATAGTCCCGGTATCTAGAATAAGAAAATTGGGCTGGCTTCGTTGAACGAAATGGCCGTGTAGATTGAGTCGTTTTCGTGGATGCTCGAGGATAGAGATGCGTGTGACGTTGATGATAATTTGGTTGGAGGTTCGGTCGAAAGGAGGAAACGGAGATTCTACTTTTGGAAATATTTCTTCGAATAAATTTCTCGATTTTTCGAACTTGGCGTATGAGATCTATGGGTAGGCGTATGTTTCTGGTCGTTGTCTGTCGTTGCAAGAAAAGAGAATCTCCGATGTTTGCGTAGATATAGATATTCTACTATAGATAGTATCGAGCGTAGTTTCATTTCGTGAATCGAGGAGAATGGAGATTATATTTGTCGATTATTATTTTTCCAATATTTCGGGACCGAGTATTACGAGGCTGGTAATTTGTCATTTTCTATAAAGTCAACGTACGTGCAAATTAATCAGAAATATACAAATAATTGTAATTCAAAATGAATTACGTAATATCACGGTAAATCGAAACAAACTGAACTTTGAAATTTGCTAGAATTACAATTGTATTTATCGAAATAGAATAATGAATAATTAATTTTAAATGGTAATAATAGCGAATATAGATTAACACGTGTGATCTAGGCAATTAGTATTCGGTGATTGTATTTCGGAAAGGTTTTACGTTACTTTGTACTCGTTAATTAAATAACGAAGTCGTTAGGTGAAAAATTAGCCGAGAAATAAAAAATTTTCCAACTTTTATACTTTTGATAGTATCATCATAATGTGGTCATACTAATAAATAATCTTCCTTACATTTTTTCTATTTTATGCCACGCATAAATTATAGATAAATGGAATAATTTAAAGCTAATGTAGCGCTAAGCGCTACGTAATATCTATGATTCATTGTTTGGAAATAAGTACATTATCGTATGATAATTATGTTTCGTATTCATAGCAGCTTCTTTGATCTCAAATTGCAACTACGATCTCCACCGATCTGTCCACTGCATCTGAAATTCTGACTTTGTTTAATCTTCTACAACATCAAACTCCATTTATTAAAGCAGATTGATTATAATCGTTTAATAATTATACAAATAAAAGATTAATCTAAAAGATCCTAATTAATTGGGATTGTTAGAGTTGTATCAACAATTAAACGCGAATGGGATCAGAATGTAATAAAAGTAGAGGAACGTTACGTACTTAGACTGTTAGTTGAAGATTCGAGGATCGTTTAATTTATCTTATAAAATCGCAAGAATTAAGAGAAATCGTAAAAATGATTTAACTCGCGACGTATCACAAAACAGCAATTTTTGACTTTTCTACAAAAAGTTCGACATATCCGTGGCAAGATTTTATATTCTTACATCACAGAATTGAGAAGGCATAATCCTGTACATATTTTCAGCAGTGATGTCAGTAAATCAGTTTCGCGTGTAACTCGCGACGAGGTCGTTGCGAATTATCGTATCAGCGTCCAGATGTCTGTATCGCTTCGTATTATTAGAATTCAGGATAAAGATTCGACAAATTATGTGTATCTGTTACGACATATGATCCGTTACAAATTGCTGCAAAAATAAGCGATTCTTAATCAATAAATATGTTTAGCAAAGATCACAAAAATACTACAATACGTACATAAACATTTTCTATGGTTTCTCTCGCGAATCTGCCTCTAAATTCGTAACTCATCGAATTCGCTAAGCAGTGCAAATACTTCTGCAAACGGTGATAAAATTGTTCGCCTTTGGAATTTTCGAGAGTTTTGCTGCTTCTGTTCTCGTAGCTTCCCAAGATGTATGGCATCGACGTGACACGATTATCTTCTGTTTCGATAAAACCCGTACTATTTCATTCAGCTTTTTCGAGGGAAATGTTCGAGGGAAACGCGCGGCAGAGAGGCTGGCCAGAAAGGGATCCAAAGAGGAACAGCGTGCGGCGCGTCACTTCAAAACGATAACGGGCGAAGCGTTATCTCCCGCGCTTCCTGTCAGCGCGTACCATTCCGAAACTTAAAAAGGATAAAACGTGAAAACGAGGGCAAGACAATGACTTTCTGCGAACGCGATGACGCATCGACTGAATCGAGCTAATTTGTATAATATGGTCGCCGTACGCGGACAGGGCTAGATCAGCGATCGAGGTATAGAAATTGGTCTGCGTGCGTCGAAAGAAATCTCTTGGAAAAAGATGTCGCTCTGTTATATGTACGTACGATGCACTGTCGTTCGTGAGTCGTTAAACATTCTGATAGATTCGTAGTTACGCTATACCGCTCGTGTTAATGTTCACCTTGCGAGTGTTTGCATAGCGTATTTGAGATGTTACGTGATTTTTCAGATGTTGGAAGATATTTTAGAGAATAGGTGGAAGGCTTAAGTAACAATCGTGATGCTTTGGATTTATGGAGTTTACTTTTCGGTTAAATTTATACATCGTTGTTTAATATCGCTGTAATATGTAGATTATCAAAATTCGAATTAAAAATGAATAAAAAATAAAACGTGCTCTGTCGTACAAGAAGCGTAGCTGATAACTTATCGACAGTTGATGCAACCTCAGAAGTACCTATTAAATATTAAGATGTAAGAAGATCCTCTTGAAAACGTTTTTAGTCTTCATATCTAGGCATTTGATATATACGCTTAGCTATGCTTTCTCGTTCTAGCGCGAAACATAACTTTTATCTTAATCGTCGAGTCGTATTATATCAAACATTTTTTATTTGATGTTCCTTTTTCCTTTGTAATTTATAGAATTAAAATTCGCGACAAATGTTTATTTTGGGTACTATTTTGGGTACGTTATTTTAATTCATTTGTGCCGAATCTAATTATTTTCTATACACGGCATGCATGTATATACACATTTATTATTCCGAATCAATTATTAAATTTAAGTCGAATATAGCCAGTAACTACCAATACATATTACGTTATTAATTTATTTATTTATTTCACTTTTAGTTGACAAAGCGAAAAAGTTATTTGTACTTTCTAAGAATGGCAATCATATTATTCTTTTTAGAAAAGTCAATGCATACGCAAATATTTGTCGAACAAAGCTTAGTGTGTTATGATCAATTTATTCTGTATATATAATTGCAATATGATAACAATCGTAATTATGTTAGAATATTCTATTAAACTCCTTTAACTTTTTTTGTAAGCAACTACATATTCGAAAATTGTATTTTTCATCAAATTAGATCAATTTAGTGTCTGTGAATGATTGGTCATACTCCGTCGGTAAAGTAGTTTATAGATCCTTCAGTCAATACCCTCAGACCTGCATGATCTACAGCTCAATCGATATTTACGTTTATCGCGCACCTTCGTATCGATTACCGAGATCTGATCGATTCTGATTGATTCTAATCGATTACTTGATCTACTGACTTGATCTATCGAAAAAACTTCAAATTATACAAAGTTTCATAAGATACGTAAATTCACAATTTATTTGGTAAGTTATTCGAAACATTTCAATCTCATTTTTACCGTTCAACTTGGAAAATCATAATTTTCTGAAAGTTTTAGCCACCGTCTTTATAACAAAAACGCGCAATCAATAAATATTGCATAAAAGATTAATTTAAATTTAATTGTTCTAAACTACGAAATAAACGATATGTACAACTGACGTGCTTGATTGAAAAGAAATTACATTTTAGACGGTTATATTCTACGATGGAAATCGATGAAAATGTATAGTATTATTAAATATATTGCAGAAATAACAAGATAGGATTTTTCGTGAACGTACTGCGGTAGCGAACGTGTTAAAAGATCTCTATAACTGCAATAGAAAACAAAACATGAATGCTCTCTTACAATTAAACAATGTTACTTCCTTACGAAGAAGTCATCAAATAAATCTCTGTTCTATTTTATATCTTTTTCTTTTCCAGCAATATAACCACACATCATGGTCGTACAATCCTCCGCCTGTTGTACCACTTGGACGAGGTGATATTGGAAAACCAAATAGTACAGACGACGATTATAATATTTCACCACGATGGAGGGCTTTTGTTACGAACAACGAAGGTAACGACGGGGTTTATCTCTTCTTGATTTTCTCTGCATAGAACAAAAATTTCGCTGCACCTCTTGCCGATAAGTATAATTGGATAATATTTTCAATTCTATGTACGGATATCTAGATAATTCCTTTTTATGTCCTTTTTATACGCTGACGAAATGGAAGATTATCTTTAGAAAAAATTTATTGCAAACGCGAATAAATACCTCTGTTGAAACTTTAAAATAGTGTTTCTCGTTTCTGAAAATTTTTCCACTGCCTCTTTCTTCTCCGGATAAATCGTTTAGTTGATTTTCTCTTTCGTATTTTTATGTAGTTTTCCCTTTAACTTTTATTAAACTGTTTATCCGATTACCTGTTTATTAATTTTTGCTTCTCCTTTGTCATTTTCTACTTTCTTAATTAAAAATTATTAATTTGTGCTGTTTAAATATTTTGAATATATTCTACTCTTCCTGTGAAACTTGTAATTTTGAATAATATTATAATAATTTGACATAACATATATAGTAAATTGATCTTGTATTCTACTGTATAGATTCTGAGGAAGATAGGCGGTACTTAAATAACCAAGGCCAAGGCTATCAAGGTCAGAATTACGATGATCGATACAACAGATACCCTGATAGCGATGACTATAATCAGAGAACTGATGATTCCGGCGGATATCAAACTAATTATGGTATCAATAAAAATGCACTTATCGCAATTTTCCTCTTTGTCCTCTTTATATTATTCATCGTGATTTATATATGTAAATAACATAAAGGTGAAGTCATGTAATAAGTTAAAGCACATTGAAATAATTTATTGAAACAATTGTGTTAAAAATTTAAACGAATAGTAAGAATATGTCCTGTATTAATCGTGCTATTTGTTAACAATTTTCCAGGAAACAGCGCTCACCTTGTTTCCTTCGAAACGATTCCGTCGCAATATCTCCAGATTTACGAATTCAATTTCGGCCTACTAATTAACAGGACCGTACATTTATCTTTTGTCTTTACAGCGTTGTGTAATAGTTTCCTATTAATCGATAGTGCCAGCGGTTATTGCGCGCGCGCACAAGTTTATGGTGTTCCATAAAATTTAATAGGCTAATAGAAAATTGAATTTTGAAAAGGCATAAAGCTGATATCGCTTGAGATTCGAACGAGTTATTTTCATAAAAGAACAAACCTTTAACAGACGAGAAATTTGTCGAATTTCACAAAATAGAGCTGTGACGAGTAACGTGCATTTTATTGCCAAACCTTTTCTTCGCCCCTCATTTATGATTCTGCAATTGTACTGCTCTATAATTTTCCAAGCTCGTGCATTTTGGGGGAAAAATTATTTTGAATTATGATTTCTGCTAAAGTCACTTCTTTATGTTAACGTCAACGAAATTTATATTTTTCGATTCATTTACGCGATTGTTAATAGTCGTTTACAATCTTTTTCTCATTTCACATTTTTTTCTTCTATCTGCTGCCCTTACGAAATATCGTCATATTTATATAGGGATTTCATTCTATGAAATAACATTTCTGCCTACATTTGAAAAATATAAATTTGCAAATACATTCTCTGTAACGATTATAGTTTATTTTTAAGATGATACTTGTTGTCATGGCGTTAAACACGAAAACCAGCGTCCCAATTCATACGATCTCATTCCCATCTTTCCATCTCATAGATCGTCTATCCGATTCGTTTAACACGAGTAATCTTCTCCTCTCAGGAGGCTTGGATCAAGAATCCTACAACCAAGGTCAAGATCAAATCCCGTTGGATCCTTACAATCAAGAAGCTGGCGATCCTTACGGAAGACCTGGAGGTTATGAAGACTCTTACAGAAGAGGAGAAGCCGGAGGAGAACAAAGATCCAGAGATTCTTCTGGCGATGGCTACGATAGAAATTATGGATCCAGAGACGATTATGGACGCGGAGATCCTTACGGACAACGCGGATACTCTTCAGGGCAACGTGGAGGATATGGCGCGGCCGGAGATTCGGACAATTATCCGAGCAGTTACACGGTTGTGCCAGTTCCAGGATACAAGCCACAACGAAACTGTACCGGATCGGCCTGCTGCGTGCCAAAATGTTTCGCGGAGAAAGGTTCCAGGGTAAGTGTTCGTCGAAGGGAATTTTGTATGCAAAATTTATTTTTTTTTCTTTTTTTACGGTAATCACGAAAATGTAAACTTGTAAGACATAATTGGATATTATATTTCAAGACAATACGAGAAAAGCACACGAGGCGTCGATGTCGAATGTTAATTTCGAAGGAAATATTGGAGTTACGAGTGGAAAAGAATTAGCTATAAAATCAGTGTTACTGTTGTATTCCTTTTATTTCCTACTAAATTACGATGGTTGGGTCATTCATTTAATTCAGAGGTGAAAGTAATTTGATGTAAATTTCGTTTCGGTGTGAGTTATACGACAAAATATGAATAATTGTAAAAACACGCATAATAAATATCTGCAACAGAATGTTAGAACAAATTAAATGAAAATAATTTTTATATTATACTAGATTTGTGAATTTTTAATTCATTTTTACTTATGCGCACAGGGACCGCCAGGTGTAATGGGGCCACAGGGACCTAAAGGTCAAAAAGGATTTCCTGGAACAGAAGGTCTTTTGGGACCAAAGGGAGAAAAAGGTGATCCTGGTCCTCAAGGACTACGCGGTCCGAAAGGTGACAGAGTATGTACTGATTTATTATTAACGTTCGATTTTGTTTATAATAGTATACAATAATATATTGTTAATAATAATTTTTTCCAGGGTAAAATGGGTATACCTGGATTCTCCGGTATAAGTGGTGTTCCTGGAGTACAAGGTCCACCCGGAGCTCCTGGTCTACCTGGTCGTGATGGCTGCAATGGAACAGACGTACGCATGCTACAAATTATTTTTATTAGCAATACTTATTACGAGAATACGGCTGTTTGTGCATTTATGAGAAATTCTGAAACAAAAAATGAGAATATGCGATAGTATAAAATGAAAATTAAAAAATTTTTCTTTACGATTATCTTTCAGGGTGAACCTGGTCCTGCTGGTCGTCCTGGAGATACAGGCCCTCGTGGTTATCCAGGTCCTCGAGGGCCCAAGGGAGACAAAGGTCAATCAGGGTTCGCCGGTAGGTTCCCTGTAGGTCAAAAGGGAGAACCGGGTATAGATGGTGTCAGAGGACCTCCAGGACAACCAGGATTACAAGGAGAGCGTGGATTTCCTGGACCTAAGGGTGATCGTGGTCCTTATGTAAGTTACTGTTTGTAAATACTTTCGTGACTCGCTGTACATTTAACCGTGTTAAAAGCGAAGTTCATTTTAATACCGTTCGTTTGCAGTAATACCATTATGTTGTTATTGTTTGTAATCATTGAAAATAATAATTTCTCTACTCTTTATCTATTGACAAATAAGACACTTATATTGGTGAATGGTTAATCTATAAACGATAATGCTACGATACGGTGATTTAAAATATTCGACTATCGTATTCAGGGTCCGCCTGGTCTACAAGGACCAAGAGGAGAAAAGGGAAACATGGGTCTTGCGTTCGAAGGTCCGAAAGGTGACAAAGGTCAGAAGGGAGAGCAAGGACCTCCTGGATCGCCTGCAGTCGGCGGCTTTCTACATCCAGGAGAAGAAATAGCAGGTCCACAGGGAGAGCGTGGTGAAAAAGGAGACACGGTATTCTTTTTAAATACTTAAAATTTACAACATTAACATAAACAAAGAGTACATAGATATTGTCAATAACGTTCTAAACTTTTAGGTTCTAGTTTAAAAAAAAATGCAAATATATGTATGAGCAATTTAGTGTATAAAAATTTGTATTTGTATACATTATTTATATAGTCAAAGATTTGTACGATTATACGATCTGTTCCTTTATATCTATTTTATTTCATTTGTAACGATAGGGTGAAAGAGGGTCGGACGGTCAAAAAGGAGAACAGGGACCAATTGGTGATCATGGTATTCCTGGTACTGCAGGTATGAAAGGAGAAAAGGGTCTTCCAGGCGCACCAGGTATTCGTGTAAGTATATTTATTCGTTTCAGTTAAACGTGTTGTTCTCCTTGGATCTATATGATCTGAAATGATTATTATATTTCAATAGACATTTTTAAAGTCTAGATAGTTTTTCAATGTTTGGTTATGGTATTCACTATAATCTCACTACCTTTTGTGTATTTGACGCTTTTTCTAAACAAAGTATTGCAAAAAGGAAAGTATTTGAAAAGATATAGACGTGAATAAGAAGCGAGGAGAACAGCAATGTTAATGATAAAGTAAAAATGCAGGATGATGTAAATTAATTCGTACATTTACTATATTCAGGGACGGGATGGTTTCTCTGGACCTCCAGGTCCGCCTGGACGCAAAGGTGATCGAGGTTATGACGGATTAGACGGCCTTTCAGGTCGTCCTGGACAGAAAGGAGAACCAGGTCGAGATGGACCTATGGGTGTTCCAGGTTTACGAGGACCACCTGGTCCACCTGGAGTAAGTATTACTAACATTAATCTTCCTAAGAAACGAATAGATTAAATGACCTCTTCTTGCAACATAGATATACTTTTAGAATTGAAGTACAATAGAACTTTTCATCCGAATTGATAGAATGACAAGAACGTTAGTATAATGATAACAGAATAATTATTTTTGAGATATTAAACCCTATTTGTTCAAGTAAAAACTTTACTTCCAATTACTAATTGTAGGGTGGGAAAGGTACGCCAGGGCCTCCAGGGCCAAAAGGACCTCAAGGTTTTCCAGGACCCACTGGACCGCGTGGTGCCGATGGATATCCCGGAGATCCAGGACCAAGAGGTCCTATTGGACCATCAGGAGGGCCTGGGTTAGCAGGTATTCCTGGTCCAGAGGGTTTACCAGGAGAAAAAGGAGCAAAGGGAGAACCTGGGATCACAGGATTCCCTGGACCAACAGGTCCCCGTGGATTTGATGGCCCGCCAGGTTTAGCAGGTTCACGAGGGCTGCCAGGAGAGAAAGGAGCGTCGATTATGGTGGGTATTTATTCAGAAATCAATACGAATATTTAATAAGTCGATCCAATACAAGAACTCTTTTTTCCCTGGATATTTTATATTTGTTTAAATGTGTTTTTATTTAGAATGAAGTTTGTCCAAGTCCTAGAGTTACCGGCCTTTAACGCGTATCTAAATAAGTTATACATGGTTAATTAAATATGTTATTAGAAAAACGATAAATCCGATGCCAGTTATTTTGACTGGTTTGATAATTCTAATTCGTTTGATACTTAATATTAATTTTCATAGTTAATAATATTTCGAAAATTACCAAACGTGCATAGGGCCCCAAAGGAATGGATGGAGCGCCCGGTAGAGATGGCGAGAAAGGACAAAAAGGAGAACGCGGTTACGCAGGACCGCGTGGAGTTCCTGGCGACGTGGATGGTATTCCAGGAGCGCCCGGAGAACCTGGTTTACCAGGAGAACCGGGAACGCCAGGGAAAAACGGCATTCCAGGATTTCCAGGATCACCTGGTGAGAAGGGAGAGATAGGAGGGCGTTGTATAGACTGTCTGCCGGGATTACCAGGAATCAAAGGTGATCGTGGTTTCGATGGACAACCTGGACTTCCTGGTCCACGAGGTCCGGCTGGAGAACGAGGATTCCCCGGAGAACCTGGCAGCGACGGATTACCTGGACCAATTGGGCCACCAGGGCCTCCGGTACTTTCAGCACATTGTTTTATCTTTCGTATTTCAAAGAAATATTTTGAAAGAAAAGACTCGCACAGATTTATCAAGTTATTTAAATTCAAGTCGTTTGAGTTAAAATAACGTGGTTTCGAGAGAATATCCAATGGGATGTAGATAACTTTACCAGCACGTACCAGAAATTTATAATTAAGTAGAATTAAAATTTTAATATGTAATAGAAAATCGTTACTATATCGTGTATTTCCGATTACTAGGGAAAAGATGGCATTCCTGGTGCAGCAGGTCCACAAGGAGAACCTGGTATTCCAGCAGTGGTTACGGAAAACATGCTTAAAGTAGAAAAGGGCGATAAAGGTGTGAGAGGTCCGGTAGGAAGAGATGGTCCACCTGGTCTTCCTGGTCCGCCTGGAGAAAAAGGTCCGATGGGATTTGAAGGTTTCCCAGGACCAAAGGGTGTTGCTGTAAGTTGTTGCGATCTCAACTTTTACCATTCTGTCAATCTCTTTCGTTCAAATTTCGAAATAATTATGTAATTCTATAATTCTTAATTGGTTTTTGATGCGTTTAATCGAAAAGTGTGTTTAAAATATCATATACGTGTACTATTATGTAGAAATACTAAAAAATCTGTTTAGAGCAGCCTATAACTTTTATCGTAAATAATTTTTTGTATGTTTCCAAATAGTTTTTTGTTTTTCTTGAAAAATTTGTTTAACTTATGTGACTTTCGAAATACACATATGATATATTTTTTTATTAACAAAGTTCCCCGTTTTGGAATCATCATCGAATCTATCGAATGTATACAAATATTTTTATAACCCGCAAATAGGGTTCAGGGCAGCAAGTACGTTAAATAATTTGTCAAAACTTTTCATCCTGTTATTGTTTCTAGGGAGATCGTGGATTCCCTGGTCAAGATGGTATTCCTGGAAGACCATGTGTTCCTGGTCGAAAAGGAGAACCTGGTGTTAGTGTGAAAGGAGAACATGGAGAACCAGGCCGAAGAGGTGAAACAGGTGCAAAGGGCGAACCTGGTCCACTAGGAGATAAAGGAGAACCTGGTAGATATGCATTATATTTCTTGGAATTCGTGTATAGTTTCAGATTCTAAACCGCTTCAGTGCTCAATAAGTAATTTGATTATTTCTATTTTAAATAGGTCTGTGTCCAATTCCGGATGAATTAATTAAAGGAATTAAAGGCGACAGAGGTGCTCCCGGTGAAAAAGGAGAGCCTGGCCCACCCGGAAGGGATGGGTTAAGCGGTGACAAAGGTTTACAAGGTATTTCGGTAAGTACAAACTGTATTTCCTATTTGATAGAATTTTTTGTTATTTATTTTCATTATAATTTTGATTACTTTTATAAATGTAATATTATATACTCGTGTATTCGTAAGATAATAATAAACTATTGTGAACAGGGCCCACCTGGACCACCGGGATCAATTGGTGCACCTGGGCCAGTTGGACCAAGAGGATTACCAGGTCCTCGTGGTGACAAGGGTAATATAGGACCAATGGGTTTCCCTGGGGAATCTGGTCGTGAAGGACCCAGAGGGTTCCCAGGCGCTGCAGGGTTGAAAGGAGCAAAAGGTGAAGTTGGTATCTCGGTCAAGGGCAGTCCTGGATTGCCAGGACCACCGGGAGAAAAGGGAGAGAAAGGTCTTCCAGGACCACCAGGAAAGGAAGGTCCTGATGGTCTGCCGGGTCTGCCAGGATTTTCCGGAGAGAAGGGTGATGCAGGTATTCCAGGCATAGGTGGTTTGCCTGGTGCGCCAGGAGAAAAGGGAGATACTGGTCCGATGGGACCTCCAGGCCCGCCTGGTGTTGCTGGAATTCCTGGTATAGATGGAAATAAAGGTATGCAATTCCTAAATTCTGCAGTTTATGTTACAGTTATGTAAAGTATTTGCGCACATCCTTACGTTTTAATGAAACGTTTTCTTTATCAAGTTCCACAATTTCGTCTTCGTGGCATCAAATTTTTGTAGTGATAAGAAAGCACTTTTAGATAATACAAAATTTAATATACTTGGACCTAATTAAGTCGTATGTAAATGTTATAATAAATACAATGATGCATAAATAATTTTTGTAGCCACTGTAGGTGTCTCTCGTGAATCATTTATTTCAAATTTCAAAGTAACATAATAATTGTAACATAAACGTAATTGTTTTGTGTATCAGGTGAACCGGGATTGCCGGGCGAGGCTGGCAAACCAGGACTCCCAGGATTCCCAGGTATCAAAGGTGATCGTGGCGAACCGGGTATCGATGGATCGAAAGGTTACCCAGGAAGACGTGGTCTACCTGGTTTACAAGGTAGACCTGGTATAGAAGGTGCACCTGGTTTGAAAGGAGAACGAGGTGAAAAAGGCGCCCCTGGTTTCCCTGGATTACGTGGAATGGAAGGAAAACCTGGCCGCCCTGGATTAATTGGACCAAAAGGAGATATAGGTCATCCTGGTCTGCCTGGTCTTCCTGGAACTATCGGGTTCCAAGGACCTAAAGGTGATCAAGGTTTACCAGGATTGCCAGTAAGTCTTTTACATTCGCAAATGTTGATTTAAGCTAATTGTTCAATATTTGTAATATCTTCAATCGAAAAAGCTGAAAAGGAATATTATATATATTTATTAACTGATATTGATTACTTAATATGATAATAGGTAATGAGCTTTTACACTTTTGAGTTATAAAACTTGTATCTTTCTTTCTCTTTCAATGAATACAATTAAAAATATTTGTGCTGCCACCTTATCGCAGCGAATTTGTGTTATGCCCAATAGGGATTTAACGAAGATAGTGGGAATTTATTGTAACCATTAATCTCGTTAGGGACGCAAAGGAGAACCAGGTCTAGTTTCTGAGAAAGGACAGAAAGGTGAACCAGGAATGCCAGGTATCCGTGGTCCTGTTGGTCCTCCTGGTAGAGATGGTATTGACGGAGACAAAGGGGAACGTGGATTGTCGTGTAATTGTTTAGACGGATTGCCAGGTCTTAAGGGAGAACCTGGTCTGCCAGGTCGCGATGGTTTACCAGGACCTATAGGGCTAAAAGGTGACGCTGGAGTAAGAGGTTTCCATGGTTCTCAAGGAGATATAGTACGTTTTATTCTTTACAATGAACAAAAATTCATAGCAAGGAGTTTAATTTAAAATATTTTTAAATTTCCAGGGACCAATGGGTCCACCAGGTGAACCCGGAACACCTGGAATCGACGGATTACCAGGCGAGCCAGGTGACATCGGTCCACCAGGTCCACCTGGTTTCCCTGGTTTGGATGGTGATGTGGGAGCTCCAGGACATCCTGGCCTCAACGGTGGCAAAGGAGACCGTGGTTTGCCAGGTAAGAGGTTGAAACAATTTCAACTTTATAAGAAAATGTACAAACTAATTTTGTAGAAACTAATGGATTTAATTATTTCACAAGGTCTTGTTGGGGAATCTGGTATCCGTGGTATGCCTGGAGAAAAAGGTGACCGGGGACAACCTGGACCGACAGTTGCGATCAAAGGTGAGAAAGGCGAACCAGGTATGCCAGGATTACGAGGTGTAGCTGGAGAGAAAGGAGATCGTGGTGAGGAAGGTCTAGCTGGTTATGATGGCGAAAAAGGAGATAGGGGCACACCAGGTCCAGTTGGAAACCCAGGTTCACCTGGCCTCCCTGGACCTAAAGGTATTCTCAATTTCTAATTTATTATTTTGCATTTTCTATCGTTAACGCAATTCAATTGTGTCTGCAAAAGATCAAGCTTTGATCGACTATGTGAAATGTGTTATTTTAGGTGAAGAAGGTCCACGTGGACCTACGGGAATTGCTGGATTAACTATCAAGGGTGAGAAGGGTTTACCAGGTCTGCCAGGAAAGCACGGACGAGAAGGAGTACCAGGACGACCGGGAGAGAAGGGAGAACGAGGATTACCTGGTTTACCAGGACATAAAGGAGATCAGGGACCTTATGGACCTGTCGGGCCACAGGGCGAGAAAGGAGATATGGGACTTATGGGTGCTCCCGGTTTACCAGGTCAAGATGGTGCTCCAGGTCATAGAGGACTCTCGGGTCAAATAGGTCCAAAAGGTGAAAAAGGTGACAATTGTATACCAGAACCAGGTCTGCCGGGACAAAAGGGAGAACCAGGATACCCAGGTAAATGGACAGGGATTAATAAATTATTAAATCACCCAATAGATTCCTGCTGTTTATTTTCTGTTACTTAAAATCTCCCTTTTTCAGTATCATTTCCATCTTTTTTCTTTTTTTTTTTTTTTAACAAACAATAGATTTAGGATAACTCGCAACTTTTGACACCCTGAATCGATAAACTTCTTGTTTCATTTACCTGATCACGAATTTTGTCTTTGTTTGGAGGTAAAGTGCTGAACATGATTAACCTTTAAGATCAAAATTTTCTTTTTTAACGTAATCGAAAAACTAGTTCGTGCAAATACAAGACGATAATGAAAATTGTTTATTATCCAATTTGGTAAATTACGAGGCAACTACTAAACTTAACTCAAATAATTTCATCTTATTCTATTTAGAATACGTTTGGTAATTTTGTAAACACGTTTATTTTACTAAATTTACAGGAGTTTCCGGAATTGATGGACTCCCCGGTGAAAAAGGTGACAGAGGTTGGCCCGGTCTAGAGGGTCCACCTGGTCTGGATGGAGAGAAAGGTGAAAGAGGATTCCCAGGTCCAATG
Organism: Bombus impatiens; assembly: GCF_000188095.3. Lineage (NCBI taxonomy): Eukaryota > Metazoa > Arthropoda > Insecta > Hymenoptera > Apidae > Bombus > Bombus impatiens. Next base: position 1,730,016 of record NT_177059.1, on the reverse strand, counting down.
GGAAAAATGGGTGCTATTGGGTTTGTTGGTCAGAAGGGTGACAAGGGTCTCGACTGCCTCGAACCACCGATGGGACCAAAAGGAGACCGTGGTTATCCTGGTATGGCCAATTACGTCAAAATATCGAAAATTAAAGTTTTATAGATATCATGATACGTAATAACTTGACTATACTAAATTCAATGAATGAGACCGATACACTTGAATATTCCGGCTAAGATCCAAAATTTTTCGCGTGCGTGTTTCTTCTTAACTCCATTTAGCATCAAACTATGGACGATATTTATTCGAATATTTTACTATCTGGCAAAAATTCGTAATAAAAACGCTGCGGACTTTCCGAACAGCTCAATGTATAAATCATTTACTTGTAATTGTTATAAATTGTAATTAATTTATAAATCATATCTGCATTGGTAAATCATTTATAATTGTACTAATTTGACTTATATTTATGTCGTTAATTGTCAATTTAGTTATTGTTCATATTTTATATTTGAGTTTTTATTTTTTTTACTGCAGGACTGACTGGCCCGCCAGGCTCGCCAGGAGAGAAAGGAGCTTCAGGTCAGCCAGGATTCCCAGGATCGCATGGAATGAAAGGTGCACCAGGACCTCAAGGACCATCAGGTCCAGTTGGATTACCAGGACTGCAAGGACCTGTTGGTGCTCCTGGTTTACCAGGTCTTCAAGGACCCGTGGGTCATCCGGGTGAACCAGGAGAACCAGGACTACCATGCGAAGCTGCGCCTGACTACCTTACTGGTATCTTGCTAGTAAAACACAGTCAAACTGACAGAGTGCCTGTTTGTGATGCAGGACATATCCAACTCTGGGAAGGATACAGTATGTTATCTACGGATGGCAATGAAAGATCGCACTCACAAGATTTAGGCAAGTACCACGGATGAAAATTAAATTACCGAAAGTATTTGTTGTTCGATTTTTCCTTAACTTAAATAACATCTCCATAATTAGACCATAACAGATGAAATGTTCATTTCAAAACATTATATTTTTTAACCAAATGGTATCAAGCAATATGTCATTTGCATATAATATAATATACAGTGACTTACGAAAATATTCAAACAGTTGTCACAAAAAATTACTAATAATATGTTATCCGTATTATACGAAACTTTTTGAAATATTCTTCTCACGAAACACGAGTATATTGTCAACGTAAAACATTCATTAGATATGTATATAATTAGTTCTGAAGATGGTACCATTAAATAGTGTTGACTTATTGATGTAATGATAATTGACTGTTGAAATACTTTCGTGAGCCAATGTACATGTATATATGCACCGAGTACGCTAGATAGAGAAATAATTACGAAGTCGATTGCAAGCGTATCGATACGTATCGGCAGCTTGATCTATGTGTCCTTGCATGTGCCTTCAGTTTGTTCTCTTCTCCCCTTCGTCTATTCTGAGTCATCTGTCTAATAAATGATCACGAAACAGGTCATGCCGGCTCGTGCGTGCGAAAGTTCTCGACGATGCCGTTCCTCTTCTGCGACACCGGCAACGTTTGTAACTATGCAAGTCGTAGCGATCGTTCTTACTGGTTGTCGACCACTAAAGCAATTCCCATGATGCCTATTGAGGGGACAGCGATAGAGGAATACATCTCCAGGTACGTTGATCGTTTCCATGAAACAAAATCGCCAGAGCACATCGAATGCCTAGCTACGTTTCCTTCGAATAAGATGTTTCTTGTAGCGTGGATCTATGTCGCGGAACGAACGTCCGTTCCACATCGATCAACCGTTAAACACGATTATGTTGCCACCCCTTCGACGCAGGTATCGCTGGCAGAAGAAATATAGCGAGGTCATAGAGTAATAGGAAAAAGACATATGTTACTTGCAGATGTTTTGTTCGAATAGTAGAGAATTCTGCTGTATTTAAAAAGATACAGTGTAGTATATTATTCGAGAAAAAAAACCTATGTGTTATAGAAAACATTCGTTACATCAATTCGCTAATGACTTTTGTGATTTGAGATTCAAGATGCTTCTGAGATAATCTGAGATTCTACGAGATGCATACAACCTCGGACGCGGCATCATCAGTCGATGTTGCTAAGTAGCATTTCAATTTACAACCTCGCTGTATCTCTCTAAACAACTTACAAACCTTCAAAGATATAAGTAATTTTTTCGCGATTTGTTCAGCCGAACGGAGATCGATTGACTTGTCACGATGGCTAGAAGGAAATCGTATAGATCTCGTTCGATTTGCTCCCATTTACCATGGGAAACTCGACTGAACTCTATTTGCATCTCGTATTCGACACGACGCATTGGAAACGAGACGTTGGTTTCGTTGACGCGTTATTTGTAAAAACGCTGCTTGGTTTTACGGTGGGGCATTTTCATCGTCTCTTCTTCTCTTTTTCTATTTTGGAAATGTTCGCGATCGATTTGAGATAATTGATATTGATATAGACGGATACCTGGTAACTTTCAAAGGATTTACGGCTACGCAGTAGCGCTGTTTCTAGGATTAATTATTTAAAAAATATCGTAGATTCATTTGTTTCAAGTACGGCGAAAATTAAAACAGACCTGCGAAATAATTTTAACGATACCTCTGTAAATTGATTCTCGATGTTAAACATTGAATCTTGTTTCAATAATCATGCTTTTCGGATATAATTTATGTAACAAACACGCACATTGAAAGTTTACGCGAGTATCCTGGTATTATAATAAATTATTGTTCCAATTTACTATTTTATACAGACTGTTCCGATGCGTAATTTACAACTTGCCGTTATGAAAAATCGTTGATACAAATATTCGAAACATTTAACATATTTAATAACATAAATTGCAAGAAGAATAAAGTATACGCTATTGTTTGAACGGAGGAATAATTATTTATATTGTTTCATTCGTCATTATGCCAAACTATGTAAAGTGAAATTTTATTCTGCGTGGAAATCAGTTGCAATTTCAATGCAAGCGTCACGACATTTTAGTTTATATAAAGTTACAAACATTTCCATGAGAGTAAATAGAAAGGGGTATGCAAAATGAAATTGTTAATTTAATATACATTTGTTAATAATTTAACTTCCAGAAGCAGTTGTTACGAACAGATGCTAAATAATACATATAAATTTGATATATCGCATCGCCTGACAAAAATGTTACTCGAAATCAAATTAATCGTTCGTTCAAGTCGAAACTGTCGAACATGGTAAAATGGTATTATGAGTATTAACAAATGAAATTTCGTTTCGTTCTACAGATGCGTGGTTTGCGAGGTTCCAGCGAATGTGATAGCCGTACACAGCCAGTCATTGAATATTCCAGATTGTCCACACGGATGGACCGGGCTTTGGATCGGATACAGTTTTGTCATGGTACGAACATTTCTTTCCATTTCTATACTCAAACGTGTAAATTTGATTACATACGAAGTTCTTATAAAAATTCAAGCGAACAATCGAAAAGTAAAAATAAATTACTTGACACTTAGTTCTTCGCATTCAGAAAGTCATCACGCGATATTTATCGTATTTTTCCCCTGTAATCTTTATTTATTTTAGGCATTTCTGTCTGCCTCTTTACACGCACGTTCGCGTGTTAAATTTTGGCTTTCAAAGTTATTTGGCAAACATCGTATTTAACACGACGTATTTTCTACACGCCTCGACGAGTACCTCCTTCACACTCTTAAACACGCGTCTCCACCCTTTTACCTTTTCGTCGAACTTTTTACGTGGAAACGCTCACAGGCCTCCTCGGTTCGAAGCTTCCCCCCGTTTTCCAATTCAAACTTTTCTCGTTTTACGTCGATAGAAATCCCGAATATCGGAAAACGGGGATTCGACTAATTTTCACGTGCTTTCAGCATACGGGTGCCGGTGCCCAGGGTGGAGGACAATCCTTGTCCAGTTCCGGATCCTGTCTGGAAGATTTCCGTACAACGCCATTTATCGAATGTAACGAAGAACACTGCCATTATTACTCGAACGAGATCAGCTTTTGGATGACGACGATAGAGGACAGGCTTCAGTTCCAAAGGCCTGAGAAACAGACCTTGAAGGCAGGCAATCTCAGGTCCCGAATAAGTCGCTGCCAAGTGTGTATAAAGAACACGTAAATCCATGTAAACCCGCGTGTTTATGCTCTCTTTCTTTTATTCCCCGCGTTTCTTCCTTCTTTCATCTTTCCTTTTTGTTTACTTTTTCCTTCTCTCTTTTTTATTTCTTTCGTTAAAACGACGCCAATTACCTTTATCGCTAACTGTAAAGAAGGTTATACATAAGACGGAATTAAGTCCGGGAGGAAAAGGACCGAATAAAAATTTGCGGAAGACGAAAGAAACTGAGAGAGATTTTTGCTCCTTGTCGTGCTCTCTTTTTGACCTCCGCCGCAAATGTCTCGTCCTCGTTATTTTTAATCTGTCTCCTTTCCCTTTCGTTTTTCTTTTTCTTCCTTTTTCTCCGTATCTCTTCTTCTTCCTATACACAGACTCTCGAAAGTATTATATATCTGGACGCTTGTAGACACCTTTTTAGTGGATATACTATATATATTATAGGGAACGTTCTGAAATTTCACTAGTACCATAATCAGACTCAATTATCGCGATTATATAGATGAAGTTTAAAAATCTGAAAATATATATAGAGGTTACACGATATCTGGTACAAGTATATATTTTGCAAAGATTATCGCATCATCTTCAGCATTTGTTATTTGTTTAAGCTATTCATACTCTGTATTAATTTGTTTACTAAATATATATTTGCAGAAAATATCTTGCAACGTGTATGTACATTTTCCGATTGCTTTCAAATTTTATCGATACGATCATGACGATAGTATCTGATTGCAGTGATAATGAAATTTCAAAATGTTTCATATAACATGGGCATTGTATTTCGTATAATACGGACGTAAAAGTTTTCTCTGGTAAATGTTCAAATACTTTCGTGGACCAGTGTATTTATCTTTCTTGTCATGTTCCTAATGCTTTCCTCGTTGATCCTTTCTTTGGTCAAAAATCTCGTTTTACACTTATTTTTACTGCCGCCTTTGAATTTCCCGCGAATTGCTTTCCTTCCCATCACGAAATCGTATATGCCGTAAGTTTTATTTCTATAACTATTCAAACAAGTGCCTAGCGTACTATTTTCTAGCATGTAAAATAATATATATATATATAAAAGTTTATTATAAATATTATATGTATATTTATATCTCGCAAATCTTGTATGAAAAGTAAGTTCATCGTACTACTACGGACACTGCCCATATCCAATATGGCATATTTTACATATTGTATATTAATATAAATGAACTTAGCCTGGTAATCGTGTGAAGCCAAATATTTAAGTGAATAGGTATTTTGCTACTGTAGCTAATAAAATTCTATTTTCAAACTTCATTCGTTTTACCTTTATAACTCATTTTTCTTCCTTCGACTTATCCTTTTATTTATACCGAAGATAAACAAATTTTAATCTTCTCTTTCGTACGATTGTTCGCTACGAACAATCTTCTTAACCTCAAACCAATCTTACACCAGTTCCTTAACAAAATTGTTTATATTTTCATTTTTTCGAACAGTCGCGGAGAGACGCGATCGCGAGGAAGCGCGTCAACGGGAATCGTAATTTCCCGTTACGATTTGACGATCGACGCCACGAACTGATCGATCCCCTATCTCGATTAGGACAATAGAGGTAGTTTAATTAGCATATCACTTGATTAACAGTTCAGAGATATTATATATTTCCAACAACTTTGTAGAGAAGATAGTTACGCTGGTGCGTAGATATAAATGAAGTAGCTGAATGATCGAAGGGTGTAAACCCGGGAAAGAGATGTTGACTGTTCTAAAGATGATGAACCATTGAAGTCCGGTGACGATGCTGTTGCAAAGGAAAACTCTTACTCGGTGGTGATCGCCCCCCCCCCCCC
>NT_177059.1:1699764-1723351 GCF_000188095.3 Bombus impatiens | reverse complement strand
CCCCCCTCCACTGTTCGCTTGCGGAATCTCGGAGTTTTGCCACGTTTTTACCTGATGGAGCAATAACCATAAGGAATCTCTTGACTCGATGTTTTATGCCAATTGACGGTAAATCAAAAAGCCTCGTTTTATGACGGTTCCTTCGGACTACCGCGGTCCGCTTAATTCTATATGCACGGTTGGTGGCCGCCTCGAACGTAAACAGTCACCGGACGTAACAATTTTCGTAAAACATAAGACACGGTATAAATTAACCAAACAGAATTTATCATCGTGTATATGTATATATCATGATGCAACAAAAGTTTCATAACTAGTAAAAATTTTAGCAAAAAGCTGAATTCCTATCGAAGTACGGAATGCCGATCGAATTGAAATTCATGGAGATACAAAAAATATTCCAAGTTTCGTTCAAAAAGTTGAAACCGAGCACGATTTCACCTTGAACGAAACCTGCTTCGATCCAAGAACGATTCGCTACTAGTCTCTCTGGTTAAAATGTAAACACGATCTATGGTGGACAAACACAGACGAGATTTCCTATACCTATAGACACGTGGAACACGCGTATCGCTGCCTATTCCATTTTCGGGACCGGTCTTCGACCTATTAGCATATGTTTTCTTTTTAATTGCGAGGCTCTCATTGGCGCGGCGACCAGAATATCGGAACGACGGTTTTTCCGACCATAAATACGACACGTCAGCGACAATGACGTGCATACGACCGGTTACCGGGCCAGTGAATCGTTCGTTTCCACGCATAGCTGCTTTTCCAATTTTTTTTTCTTTCTTTTCTTTTCACACGAGCGACAACCACATCAGGTACAGGTGTCGCGAGTAAATCGCTTTCCTTCGCGTCTCATCCTCCCTATTATCATTGATTTTCATTGAATACCAATTACAGGCTTATGAATCCGGAGGTGGATGTGAATCGTAATAAATATTCCGTTTCGCTGAAATAACAGAGACGCGTGTCATGTTTGCGTCGTGAATTGTGCATGAAGAATCGTACTCTTGATTGCCGCGTCGATTGTAGTCGACAGCAGAAAGTGGGAAATATTAATTGGTATGTAGTTGGCAATTGTACTAACGTTTTTAGTTGTAATACGCGCAGACACGGAAGTACTTGTACAATCGAAACGTAGGAATACAAAATTTTACGTATTATTAAAACTTATCCGAATGTACGCACATTACACACAAAACCACAAGTGTAATTATCACGTAACATGAAAGAAACGTCTTTAAATCTGGCGAAGGAGACTTTATCATTGGTACCAATATCTTATCGATCGAATAAGTTTAATGACGTCGGCGTGCGTCGACGCGTTCGAGTGGCTGAAACGAATTACCAATTCAAATAACGAGTTGCCGGTTCTCAAAAACCGTGAAACTAGATCATTTTTAGTTGGTCCAGATTCTATGTATGTTTCTGCGAATTTCCGATTCTTCGTTGAACTTAATCAGATAGATAAATCAGATGTATAAAGCAAACGGCGCATCTGTGTAGTTTAAATTTCATTCCGCGACAAGATTCCGCGAACGAGAATTCAATAATCCATAGGATGATTTTCATTTGGTACTTTTTGTAGTGGGAAAACTTCTACAAACTAACGAATACTTTATTTTGCTAGAATAAACGCATATGATTGTTCTTTATTTCATCGAGTATTACTTTCAAACGTCTAGTTATTATTACATCACGATGTCGAAAACTTTCATCGGTATCAGGTGATATTTTCTTTTATCTGCGATTTTAATTAAGTTCAAGAACAGGTATTTTATTTAGTCGTAATTAATTAAATAGAAATAAAAATAATTAGATCAAGTAAAAACGAAATGACATTCAAATTTTATCAGATTTAGTACTAAATTCAAATTTCCAAGTTCGAGAATAAAATGTATGTGAAACTATAGGTAAATTAACTTACATTGTAATGGAAAAAGTTCTAGTTTTATCTGCAACATGTCAAGTATCGGTATAAGTCAGGTCAGAAATTGGAGGACGATATTTCTAAAGGAGAAGCAACTGAAAGTTGAATTTTCATTTGTAGAAAATCAAAATAAACGGAAGTAAACGTTTATACAAGAACCTCAAACGTAATATTCCAGCTCTCTGTAATATACATCCACATCTAGCTCTGTTTTATCAGGTTTTATCAGGTTTGTTAGCATACGTTTGCATACATTAACAAACTTCCTGAATTATTTACAAACGACAAGTAATCATTGACACAAAGCGAAAGCGTAAAAGATGCGAGACCGTGTGCTTCCACGGGGCGCATAAATTACATTAGTTAACGAAAATATACGAAGGACGCTCGTATCGATAAACGGTGTTAGGAATTTCGGCGGGGTCAGTGTATGTATCATAGTTCGAGAAGACGAGCCACAAAAACACAGAGACCTTGCTTCGACGCGTATACTGTCACTTCCAAGTAGATTCGACGTAAAATGTGTCAAACCCCTTAAGATACGCTACGAAAGTTCCGATTCGTTTTCCTTGCTATTACCATATAATACGAAAAATGACGAAAGTACAATAAATCGTAAAAAATTCAGTGAAAATGAAAATCCTGAAAATCGTTGATTTTGTTAAGTCGATAAAAGTATGGACAGAATTTTCAATGAATGTAAAGTATCACATTTATTTAATCAAAATATTTATTACATAGAAACTAATCGATCTATAGTCTATTGTAATAAAATTAATTTATGATTTTCATTTGGTACTTTTTGTAGTGGGAAAACTTCTACAAACTAACGAATACTTTATTTTGCTAGAATAAACGCATATGATTGTTCTTTATTTCATCGAGTATTACTTTCAAACGTCTAGTTATTATTACATCACGATGTCGAAAACTTTCATCGGTATCAGGTGATATTTTCTTTTATCTGCGATTTTAATTAAGTTCAAGAACAGGTATTTTATTTAGTCGTAATTAATTAAATAGAAATAAAAATAATTAGATCAAGTAAAAACGAAATGACATTCAAATTTTATCAGATTTAGTACTAAATTCAAATTTCCAAGTTCGAGAATAAAATGTATGTGAAACTATAGGTAAATTAACTTACATTGTAATGGAAAAAGTTCTAGTTTTATCTGCAACATGTCAAGTATCGGTATAAGTCAGGTCAGAAATTGGAGGACGATATTTCTAAAGGAGAAGCAACTGAAAGTTGAATTTTCATTTGTAGAAAATCAAAATAAACGGAAGTAAACGTTTATACAAGAACCTCAAACGTAATATTCCAGCTCTCTGTAATATACATCCACATCTAGCTCTGTTTTATCAGGTTTTATCAGGTTTGTTAGCATACGTTTGCATACATTAACAAACTTCCTGAATTATTTACAAACGACAAGTAATCATTGACACAAAGCGAAAGCGTAAAAGATGCGAGACCGTGTGCTTCCACGGGGCGCATAAATTACATTAGTTAACGAAAATATACGAAGGACGCTCGTATCGATAAACGGTGTTAGGAATTTCGGCGGGGTCAGTGTATGTATCATAGTTCGAGAAGACGAGCCACAAAAACACAGAGACCTTGCTTCGACGCGTATACTGTCACTTCCAAGTAGATTCGACGTAAAATGTGTCAAACCCCTTAAGATACGCTACGAAAGTTCCGATTCGTTTTCCTTGCTATTACCATATAATACGAAAAATGACGAAAGTACAATAAATCGTAAAAAATTCAGTGAAAATGAAAATCCTGAAAATCGTTGATTTTGTTAAGTCGATAAAAGTATGGACAGAATTTTCAATGAATGTAAAGTATCACATTTATTTAATCAAAATATTTATTACATAGAAACTAATCGATCTATAGTCTATTGTAATAAAATTAATTTTTGATAGATGTCAAACAAATGTAAGAGGATTTGCGATTATGGCAGGGTTACAGTAAATATGTTAGATAGGTACTACCTTTCTACACATTCTATGATTTCGTACGAAGATAAACATTCTAGCAGCATTTAATCCTCAAAGGTTCTAAAGTAGGAATTTTAATTTTGCTACAATGTTTATTCGTCGGAGAAGTCGAGGTTGTGGAAAAAACAGAATTACAACGTTCTTTCTAAATTCGATTTCAAAGGAAGCAATTATATAGGAAATCTTTGCTGTTTCACGTTATAATTTACGGATAAATATCGTACGTTTGCAACCATAGATACGAAATACAAATGAAAACAGAATTAATTGGATATACATTGTACACGTGATATCTTTTACAACACATAGTGTTCACAAATATAAATTTTTATTATTCTTTGGTCGTTATTTATCTTCCACGCTATGCATATTCATCGTATAAAATCACATGAGATCGAATCATATACAGGCAAAAAAAGGCGAATCGAAGAAGTAAAGCAAGAATATTATTCGCATCGCAAAGTTCGATCTCGGCAAACTCAGGAAGGCCAATCTCTTGATTGTTCGCGCGTGACAACAAGATCACGACGGGAGAAAATGATCAACAAATACCGGCGATCTACGTAAGCAAAGAATTGAATTCGTTTTGAATAAACTATGAAAATAGGTGTGGAGTCCAATCAACCAATCCGACCGGTTCGATTCGTCCTCCATCCTACAACGGACTTCTTCTATTTTCATAGCAATTAGTATTCGCTGCTTGTTTCCTCGAAATATGCAAGTTTACTGTGTAAATCGTTTCCCATTGAAGTTACTGTTTTCCAAACATCTATATCGAACGTGCTAGAGTATAATGGAAGCTGTTTCGACTAAAGCTGCTTCGATTAAAATTTTAGATTGTTCGTTGATGAAAAATTTTCATGAACGTAGAAGTGGAATGGCATAGCCCGTAAACCCTGCAACGTTCCAAGCTACGCCGTTACAATTACATATATTTTCTGTTTCAAGACGCGAGAGGATTTACTCGTCGTATGACTTGATAGTTTGCTAATAGAAATACATTGCTAAACACGTGCGATCTGGTAATATCTAGCGATGAAACTACAAGGGCGATCTACGTAAACACAGAACCGATTTAAATTAATTACGAAAGAAGGTGTGGAATCTAGCCGACTAATCCGACCGGTTCGTTCGTTTCCCAACCTACAGTGGAACATTTCGATTATATGACAGTCCAGAGAACAGATTTCCTCTCACGATCAGTGATGGAACACCGCTTGATCAAGGATTATCGTTCGCTGATCTTTCGATCTCTTCTGGATAAGAAAACCTCAACGGCTGAAATTCATTCAACATTGCTGGTACATTTTAACGACTCGTGAACGTTTGACGACGTTCGTGAACGTTTGGTGAATTTTGAAGTGTTGTTAACGGATACGAAGGAGGGGATTTTGTTCGGGGGTTTCGAAATTTCCAAGTTGGAGATGTCGACGCCGGTATATCGCGACCAATGGAACGTTCAGGCGTCAGATATCGCGAGAAGAACACACAACCCCATAAGATCCATCGTGGAATGTCTCGTGGTCGAGCCTAATCCTGCTAAGTCCATGATCTCGTTATCCATCGGTGAGGTTTTCCTTTATACACAGTTTATTTCTCGCCTGTCATTTTAAGCGGAAGATCGGTCGAGTTGCTTTGAAATCGAGTAACTCGTTTGCGTACAAATAATTTCTAATCTAATTTCCAATCAAGCAAACTGACAAGCTAACGTTAATAAAGTGTTTCAAATTATTTGAAGTGATAACTGTTTGGTTTGCACGCAGAAGATATTAGAAAAAGAGCACGAAACAGAGACAGATAATAGTTTTTAAATTACGAGTTTCTGGGATTGGAAAAGGAATCTCGTGAGACCGGATAATTTCGTGTTCCGCGCTTATCGTGGTCTTGTTCGCGTGTAATTAGTTCGTTTGTTCCTTTTTGCTATCTCGTTTAATAACAGAATTGTGAGCCATTTTAAACTGTTCGTAACGTTTGTAAATTTTCAAAAAAGAAGTTAAGATAATTGATTTCTTCGTTTTGCATTTTATATACGTACGAATATATTTTGTTTTCTTCGACGATGATTCGAAAAAGAAGAAAAATACTTTGAATCACGTTGGATGATCACGTGTAGCTTTTCATAAAAAAAAAACTATTTAAATTTAGAATTGGCAACAACAAGTCTAATGAGTACGCTCCGAGCAGTTTAATCGACAGAATATGCTTTATAATTATTTTATTTTTACTTTAATGAAACATCGTATTACTAATCTACTTGAAGAAAATGCTTAAATGTTTATTATTTATATATCAAATATATAGAAATTGATTAAATTTAGAGGTAATTGATAAAGTAGTTTAAAAAGTTTAATAACAAAATTGATGTGAAGCACTTTTTCGCGTAGCTTGAACTATTTATCACGTACGGTCGCCTATTCCCAAATTTAATATGCTTCGTTTCAAGATAAAATCAGAAATTCGGAATAGTCGTCGATCGATTGTTTGGAGATGTTTATATATTACATTCAATTCTTTTACGTGACGAATAATTGTAATTATTCTATCATTAAGGTCAATCAATGGTTTAAAGTATTTTACCAAGAAGTTCTCTATTTTTAGGTGATCCAACTACTTTTGGAAATTTAAAACCACCCAAAGAAGTAATTGATGCTGTTCAACAAAGTCTCGTTTCTCAATTGTACAATGGATACGCACCTAGCACAGGTACTAATAATAAATTAATAATTCAATAGAAAGAAATTGTACTAACATGAGATTGATAAAATATTTTATTTATTATCTGTTATAAAATTATCCTTCGAATCGATCTTTAAATTCGGTTCCGATTTATTTTTTAAATAATTAATGACGCAATATTATTTTAGGTCACCAAAGCGCAAGGGAAGCCGTAGCGGAATATAGTTCCAGCGAATTCGTAAAAGTGGATGCTAAGGTAAATTCTTAATCGTTAATACCATGATCTAGTGAAATTGGTTAAGAAATCAAAATTAATGAATAAAATGATGTGCAACTGTCCCTTTTCTTTGTCGTTGATAATCGTATTGTCGACGCGATGTTGATCTTCAGATGAAAGAAAAAAGGAATAATATCCCAGAAATGAGCAAAATACATAATTTTACGTTGAAAGATTAATTATTTCACAAATAGAAAACTCTGACTGAATTTAAAGCTAATACTTCGTACCGTTGATTATGTATAATTTCAATCTTCGTCATTTTCCAGCGACACAAAATGTTGGATTCGATAAACAGTCGCTGTTAATAACGTTTGAAATTTTCATACGTCACTTAAGAGCCACGATTGATATACATTTTTCGATTAACTTTTTCCATCGACGAGACAGAGGACAGGTATCGATGTTAAAACTCCGTTTGTTATTGCCTTACAAATGCGTAAATGGCAATTATTTTTGTTAAATGTTTAATAAAAACATTCCTGGCGTTCACGTCAAGTTTATTGCAAAATACAATAAAGCATTATTAAATGTTTAATGAAGGATAGAATTTCATTTCCAGACTTTTGATTTGCAAACTAATTTTTTGTGATAATTATTGGACGTTTTCTAGCAAAGATGAATATTCTAATTCTCCGTTCTTTGCTTCCTTATTAACAATTTTTTATCTATAATTCTGTATATCGTTTTACCTTTGTCCGAATGTTCTGTTTAATATATGTATTTGAAATATGAAACGAATGTACATGTGGTGCGTGAGCGACGGTATGACATACTTTGAGATATAATTTATACGGAAATATCGAGTGCGGAATTAAATTTGTAGCAGATTGTAATATATTAAAAACGGTTTATTATCATAAATTCTGAACATGTTTCTAAAGAGACTAATTACCTACATTTTGTGACAGTTTTTGTAAAAAAGCACGATAACAATCTGACTTACGGCGAATGCATGTTTAATAGTTTGAAATATTCTACAGTAATCTTAGTATGTACAAATACCTGTTAAAATTATTGAACATGTAAAAAGTATGATAAAGAACGCTACTTGCAAAAAAAACTATCTAATCGATGAACCTCGTAGAGTTGCGATTTTTATGCTGTTCGAAAAGGTATGTCACAAAGTTCATAAAAGTGTTAAACAAAAAATGAACTTGACAATTTTTTTGAAATTGTTACTGATGAGAATTTTTATGACTTTATCTATTAAGATATCTTTGCACGAATCTATTTCTCTAACATAATAATACTTGATCGTGACAAAATCAATTCCTATTACTAACGAGAAAGAAAAAGACAACGATATAGGAAAAATTGAATGCTGGTAAAGAAAACGCAGAAGCATCTGGTTATTCCATATTGTTATCGATCTGTAGAGAACTGTGCTACTGAAAGCCGCGTTGCATACAGATTACTTCCGGCTACGCCTTGTTTTGCATACGCAAATAAATCATGTGTATTAATTACATTCGAAGTCTGATTAATTGCCCTATTTGATGAATTATTTGGATAACATTTTAGAGAACATGCATATCCATATAAATTATGTTCCTCGATCGACAGGTTTAACATTAACACTGAAACTTTGAAATGGAAATATCGAAATATCAGATGCATTGCATTTTCATTATGTATCGCATTTGATTTTGTTAATTTATTAGTCGAGTATAATGAATTATTCTTCACTGACTGTATTCATTTCTTCTCTTTATCATAGTATTTTTTCAAGTTGAACACGATCGAATTGGGCATGAAGCTTAAATGTCACGATGTCACAAAAGTAGCCAACGACTTTGCGACTGTGACGCCTAGCATATTCTCTCGTTTTTTGTGCGATCGTGAACGAACGTTCGAAAATTACCCTAAGCGTATCTAAGCTTTTTAAAGAAGTCTTAGCGATTTGTCAGGATTTTACTTTTTCCCCTTTTCCTTGCACAACGAATAATCGAATCGTCCAATTAGGTTTCCAACCTAATATACAGTTTTCCATAGAGATGCGGTCGAGCTTCGTATATTTTCAATCTTGCAGAAGATGTTTCGATTCGAATTAGCTCAACCTGTAACCAGGCGCTTATAGAAACTCGTTCATCTGCAGGCACATCGTGTCCGCTCCCTTTCTGTGTGTATTCATTCGTTGTTTGCGTGCACGTGTATACGATATCTAGTTAAACCGCCAGTTGATCGGAACTGCCGACGAAGTTTGCTGGGAAAACCGAATTTCCCTGCACGATCGGCCGCAAACTAGAAACCACGTTCTCTAAAAGAAGAAATATCATCAATTAACTACGAACTGTCCGGCATCTACGGTTCTCGATACAATCACGAGAAAATCAATAGAATCTCTTCGCTTCACTGTTCCGTTCAAACAATCGTTTTTCCGATCAATGAATTTTTCTCGTTTGCTTTGTCGTTCTTGTATGGTCAACGTATCATAGTTTCTAGATTCTAGCTAAAATATCTTTATTTATTTATCTATTTATTTATTTATTCATTTAGATAGCATGTGATTTTCTGTTCATCTTTCAGGAGGTATTTTCGTTGCGTTATTGCCATAAATCTGTGTTACTATTTGTTACATTTTCTTTTTAATTTCTTAACTTAATTTTCATCGAATCGATTTCATAATTGCTCGCGTGCGTCGTATTTCGTAATATTCGCGAAGCCAGGCATTTTCTACTTCAATCTTGCACATTTAGCATCTTCGTATTTATTATTCATGCAGAAAAATGTAGTATTATTTAACTTTCACCATTAAAGGACACTAGACAAAAATTGGTGTTTCAAATATTAGATTCGTACTCACACGTAAAAATATATTTTAATCTTCCTTTCGAAAGACAAATTTTCCTTTTTAATATCGTCCGATGGATGATTTTCAATATGCATAAGTAAAAGTCGAAAATAAATCAATGCGACGTTTCGTTGAAAAATTAAACAATCCATCACGATTGTAAAGATCAAATTTATTCTCACATACACGGTACTGGAAAGTACTTTTATGTGTATAACAAATTTAATATTCGCAGTTCGATATTTCGTGTCATTGTAAATGAAAAGTATTGAAAATATAAAACGAAGCAAAATTAATAATTTTTACGTAAATGGAAAATATCTTCCTTGTAATTCCTTTAGGGAAAAAAGATAAAGGGATTAAACAACTTGTCATTAAATTTAATACTTGATATTTTTTATCCTCGTTATGCAAAAAAAAAAAAGAAAAAATCCACAGATCTAAAAGTAATGTATTATCAGGACTCAGATATCACCGTGAAAATTTAAAATAAAGCCCACCGTTTCGAAATCCGAACAGAATCGATATTGTTGCAAAAAAAATGTTCATAAAGCAAGGAACATTCCCCTTGTGCTGCGAAAATTGTAATGTATGGCATGCAATGAATCTGCTATTAGCTTTATTCACTGCGCCCCCAGGAAATGAACGTCGGAAAAACGACGAGAACCGAGCTTTTTCACAGTTCTAAAGATTTCATGTGCATCGAACGTTTAATTAATGTATGGCTGCGTAGCTATAGGCGAATATTCTTCCCATTTTCTTCGCTAGCATAATTCATATAGAAGAATATATTTAGAGATATAAATACATCCCAAACTTAACGTGTATTTTTACTTTCATTTTAAATTATTAATTTTATACGGCAGAGTTAAATTTTCCACAGATCAGTTACCACTGGATTTCTTTTCTTTTCAAATAGATTTTAACGTCGCGTTAATCGCACGGATAGTAACTTACGAAAATGGTTGAAAGCTTACCACAGAAAGCTTTTATGTGTTACACGAAAGATTGTGAAACTTCATTAGTATCGTAATGATACATAACTTTATCCGATGATATTAGTAAAATTCGAAACTAATCTGAAAATGTAGTTAGTAGCTACAAGATATTATTTACTACAAACTTGTACGTATTTCGTTAAAAATTAGCACGTAGCAGAATGGCGATTTTAAACACATACATATATATCGAAGATGGTTTTATCGAATATCGAGGCTTATTAATATAACGGATAATCGACTGTTTAAATAGTTTTTGAACCTCTATGAATTATATGCATACTTGCATTAAATACCTTGCAGCTTCTGTGTACAGTTTTAGATTTGTTTAAAAATTCCTGGTGTATAGGTTGACCAGAGTGGAAAAAGATCACGATACACGATTTCTATAGCAAATTAGCTTATAGCAAATTAATTGGCTTTAGTCACAAATTTATTAGAAAGATGGCTTTCAAACGGAATGCTAATTCTCGATCCTCTGAATTCTCTCTTTTTTCAGGATGTAATTTTATGCAGCGGATGCTCCTGCGCTCTCGACCTCTGTATAACAGCGTTAGCACGAAGGGGGCAAAATATTCTGATACCGCGACCCGGTTTCTCGATCTATCGAACACTTGCAGAAGGTCTTGGTATCAACGTAAAATCCTATGAGTTACGCGTAAGTATAAACGTATCTCGAAAGTTCACCAATATTCTCGCATCTGCATTTTAGTACCAGCATTTTACCTGATATCGATGACAACGTTTTTATATAAAGAAAAATTTATTATTTCCATGCCTTTTCTTTTACATTCTTTATTTAATCGATATGTTTATATTATACTAATGATATATATTTTCCTATCCAATTACACATTTTGTTTAAAATACGCAAGGTTTAGCAACTACAAACATCAGTCTCACTATCACATGTTTGCTTTTAGAAATCGATGTAATTGCATCATAATATTTTGCTACATAGGTACGATGATGATTATAACGACTGAAATTCTTGTAATTCGATTTATCCGTAAAAAAATAAGCAAGTGTCCACATACTTTTGAAAAGTAGCGTATACACGTATCTCGATTTGAAAAAAACGGTAAAATGTTAAACTTCGTGGTAATAACGAGGTCTTTCCCGTCGTTCCTTTGTCTCCTTTGCCGCGAATTTTAATGCCTCCCCACTCGCCCAGACAGCGCAGCGTGGACTATTTTACCACAGAGAAGTAATTAAAACCACGGTACCGTGGCTCTTCGTGGTCTACAAGGGAGAGAGAGAGAAAGAGAGAGAGAGAGAGAGAAAGAGGGGGAAAGATTGTGGGTTATAATGCAGAAGTTGAGGTGGATTATCCGTATGTAAGGTGGCCCGTATGCACGTAACTTTCGGTACACGAATTTTCCATTTGTCACGTGCTGATGAAAAATTAATTCGCGATACGCGATCTTCTTTCGGGATCATTATTGAATGTCAAGGTTCGTATTAATTTTTGAACGATTCCCGTTTCGCTTCAGCTTCTACATGAACGCTTTTTGAATGTTTTAAAAGAGAAAGCTGTGAAATTATTGATTTTGGATGTTCTTGAAATGTTAGAATTTTCTTGCATAATAGTTTACTAACTGAGAAAAGCAATTGCTGTTGATAATTTCTATTTCATGACTTGTAAAGCTTCGTTAATAATATTACGTAGTTCTATTGTGCAAGTGTACCGTGTGACTTTAAAATACTAAAAAAATAACTAAAGGCGCGACAATTTGATCATATTTATTAACAAACGATGTATTTGTTGTTTTAATTTTTTGGAGTTTTCGAATGCTTCTGTATATGAACAGCAGAGTTTTGAATAAAGAAATTTCAAAATTCAATAGGATTATAGAAATTGAGAAACGCCATTTGTAGTGAATCAAACCAAGATGTTGAAGTTATGAAGTCGAAAATTCAATAATTTGTTTGTTTGTGGCAACAATTTGTTTTCAAACGTCAGACATAGAATATTTTAACAAAACAGGATAAAATTCCTTGGAGTGTACGCGAAATACATAATTAATACTGTAAACAAGATTAAAATCGATAGTTCGTAACATTTTCGTGCAACGTATGGTAATAACTTATTTTTTAATACATCATTGTCAAAGATTGAGTTGTGCATAACAAGTTCTGGTACTTGCGGCTTATCGTATTGCATGGTCCATGCCATTTTCTGTGACTTATAAGCCCACACATAAGTATTGATCCAGCTACCATACGTATACTGGGTGCCCTGAAAATATTTATGATCGCGCAGAAAAAACAAACAATTTTTCAAACAAGATTATGAACTGGAAATTTCAGCCGTAAACGTCGCGCAACTAAAAAGAGTATACATGATCATATATTCTGGATTTGCACAGTCTGGATGATTTATAAATACAAAATTTTAAATAATTTAATCGAATAGTCATAAACGGTATATATATAAAATATATATTAGGACTTCTCAGTCTACGATATATTATTCGTTCTTTCAAAATTTCTTTTAAAGTACCTTTGAAATGAATTTTTGAAAAGATCATCGAAAGCTCCAGCCCCGTCGTAATATATCGTGAAGCGACGAAAATAACAAAATTAGAAACAACTGCATAGTTTTGCGAAATACGTTGAAACCTACAGTTTCTGGCCATTCGCGAAATGCTGAAATAATATTTACATATTTCGTTGCGTGCCGCTATGTTGTGTCGGAACAGGTTGTTTCCTTCTTTTTTTTGCTACTTCGTGTGTTGAAGACATACTAGTACTTAACGTGAACACGTACTTACGTAGTATGTATCGCGAGAAAATAGCGTAAGAGGTTGCTGTGATAAATTGGGGTACTTAAACTTATTGCCTACAATACTGTTCTAGCAGCCATTAACTTGGAAAACCTATAAAAATATGTTATATATTGATACCATAAATCGTTTTATTTGCTTTAACGTCTGCCATAGTTATTAATAACCCATCGAATCTTACAGAAAATTAGCTAAAGTAATTAAAAGTTTACGAAGGAAAGCAACAACTTAATTCTAACGAAGAAAAATTTTTTTTCAAAGCGGTATACTTAAGTAAATATAATACGAAAATGCTACGACACGATGGATTTGTATAAATATCTTTCCTTCCTATTTTGTATACCGAATATATCACAGCTTTGTCTTAAAAACAGTTGTATTTTACTTTTTTTAAAATAAAAAATTTTAAAGTATATGCATAATAAATAATTTAATTATACGTTATTACGTCATAGGAAAATATTTTCCATGGAGGAACTCGGTTAACGTCGGTTATTCACGTTTCTAGCCTGAACTCGGCTGGGAGATCGATCTGGACAACTTGGAATCACAGATCGACGAATTCACCGCAGCGATCATTATAAACAATCCTTCGAACCCGTGCGGTTCCGTATTTAGCAAGGATCACACACTCGACATTCTCGACGTAGCCGCTCGTTACTACATACCAATTATTGCCGATGAAATTTACGAGCATATGGTACGTGATTAACATACGCACACATACAGCCCTTATAGTTTCATTTTATAATGAAATTATATAAATTATAATAAAGTAGTATACGTTTAAACTCAATTCGAGTCAACCTATAAGTTACCCACTGAACGGTGTTTTGATATTGAACGTCATATAATTAATATTCTACAAATCTATAGCTAATATTAAGTAACATTAAGCAGATGAGCTTTGTACGGTTTATTTTATTAAAATTTTTTAATTTTTAGAATTTTACGAAGTTATCGAATCTTGTCGTACTATAAAGTAGAAACCACTTAATTTGATTTTCAAGTTTTCTTTTTTAATTCTGATTTGTTAAATGCATTTTACGATAGTTCGTGCTAGGAAGAATCAATTTAACGAACAAGTCAAGTGCTTCTTCGATAACAACCGTTGCTTCATAAAAGTCTCGTTTAATTTTCTGCAAGATACCAAAAATCTTGTACCATCTTTGCCATTTTAAAAATTTATTACATTTCTTTTATCGTTATTTTATCTTACCAGGTGTTCCCAGGACGGACTTTCCATTCGTTAGCATCTTTGTCGAAGGAAGTTCCTATTTTGTCATGTAGCGGCCTGACGAAGAGGTATGCAAAAATGAACTTTGAAATCTTAGCATGTTATGATCGCGTCGCTTGGATATTTTCATTCCTTGAAATACATTCGTGAAGTTTTTACGTGGGACGTTTTACAGCGGTTTACGGCTACATTCCGTATACATAATTGCACGAGCATCGTGGAATCAATATTACAGCGAATTCTCGGTGGTCAAGCGGGAAGTTTTGTGGCGGCGAATGTTCGCACGCAACCTGGACACCGATGCTCGTTGCTTCCTATTTTAAAAATAGTTTCATCGCCAAAAGCTTGGAATATATTCAAAATATTGATAAAAAATATATTATCTGACAAATTTTGGATAAATTACCATTGTTCAAAAGCTTGAATTTACTTTAAATCGAGTAGTAACTTAATTTTTCGCTACTCATTTTCATTTATTGTCCGTCTTAAAGAAGAAATTTATCGTCAATAAATTTTCTAATTGTGCTTTCGATACCAGTTTCCATTTTACCTTTGGAGTTCGTAAATTACTCTCTAAAAAAACAGGACTCGTAGATATATTGCAAGGATATAGATATTTTATTTATTTATAGCTAATATCAGAAACTAGGATAAAAATTTCCAGGGCAATTTACTCAATTCACCATTTTGCTCTATGGTCCCCTTTTCGAGAAAACTTCCCAATTATAATTTAAATATAAATCTTAATGTAAGATTATAGACCAGCGGTATATCATTCTCTGCACTTTCTGCTTGGTTATTATCATGTAGCGATGTGACTCGGAGCATGCACTAGTAATAATCGAGTTACAACAATGGACGCATTACCAGGTAAACGGTAATCTTCACCGATGTTTCAGATTTTTAGTGCCCGGCTGGCGTATGGGCTGGATAATCATTCACGATCGTCAAAACGTGCTGGAGAAGGAGGTGGGTAATTGCACGATACGCTATATACGGGAAAGCTTGAAAATAATTGCTTCTCCTTTCGTATTGTTTCCGTAACAAGAACGACCAGATCTGTTTCTGCGCCGTGCCTTATCGCGTTTGGATTAAATTTCGTTGATTAAATTTTATCCCATCGTTAAAGTTCTCCACTTGGCACCGTTCACCGTGTCCTCAACTTTGCTCGAGTCTTACTTTCGCGTTGAGGAAAAAAAGAGAAAAAAGAAAGAATGAAAGGAAGAACGAAGGAAATCGAAGAAATCAACGAGTCGAGCAAAGGACGAGACTGTGAGCTCCAGCAAAATTTTGCTTTCGAAGAACTTTAATTCGTACTTTTCTTTCTTATAAGAATTTCCAATTGCATAATGTGCGATATATTGTATTACTTTTTCTTATTCTCTTATGTAGATAAGGAAAGCGCTTCGTTGTCTAAGTCAGAGAATTATCGGCAGCAACACGCTTATTCAAGGTGCGTTGCCCGCTATTCTGAAGAACACGCCACAGGAATTTTACGATGGCGTCGTTAGAATGTTGCATGTAGGTTTTTGTTATCTTAAGTACCTTCTAGAAATTTATGCAAACTCGAAAATCGCGAGGGTTATATTTCACGCGGGATATTTACGAATATAACAAAATTTAAATTAGGCGGAACATCAATTAATTAATCTGTTAAACCGGGGAAGAGTTAACACGTTACACGAATTTTTAATTTCCTGGATATAACTACATATACTTTTCTTTATAAATTTGCCACGATATAATGATCAAATGTTCATTTTCGTTTTTAGGATCACTCGAAAACGGCGTACAACTGTGTGACGAAAATCTCAGGGTTGAAACCAATAATGCCCGACGGAGCAATGTACATGATGGTAATCATCTAATCTGTGTTAATAATTTCTCTGTCTATGTCTCGCGATATGAATACAAAGGGAAGTAAAGTAACAAAAGTAACGGAGAACGTAACAATTCCTAAAACAAAATGTACCTAAATCTACTATAAATCAGAGTGTAAATCCAATTTGCTCTACTTACAGTTTCCGATAATAAGTTTGGGAAGTAGATCATGCGCGACATGTTATGTAATGTATATGAATAATGAAATTCCAAAGTTTCTTAACAGTACCTTATTTACCGTTATTAAACTCGATTACAAGGCGATTCGATTGAAATTGCCATTCGTGTAAATATTTCGTGTAATTAGGCGAAAATCAGACGCGATTTAAACGTTAAGGTAAACACACCGACGTTAAGGGTAGCAGATCGCAATTTACTGACTATAAATTATCCTATCGGTCCCCCAGGTTTACATAGATCTACCTTGTTTTCCGGAATTTAATTCCGACCTCGAATTCGTGCAACGATTGCTAATGGAGGAGTCTGTGTTTTGCCTTCCTGGCCAGGTACGCCCTATAAATCGAGCACTCGTTCGACTGGACGTTTTCGTCGATTAAGCGCTTCTCAATTCTTTTCACAGTGCTTCGATTATCCGTCGTACATGCGGCTGGTCATCACGGTGCCCATAGATATGTTGGAGGAGGCCTGTCAGAGAATACAGGAATTCTGCGAGAGGCATCACTATAAAACAGCCGAAGATACGCAAAGAAGCAACTTAATTGCTGCGGAAATTCCATATTAAAGAGTATACGTGATTTAGTTAATTTCGTTGTTTTATTATTTATATTACGTCGCGTTGGTGCATAGGTGTGAAGTGAAATGTCATTCTTTTCAAATAATATTTTCATTACACGTAGTTTCCTTGAAACGTGATACGTTTAATAGAAATATAATAATTTCCATATGATTCGATACATGTTTCCAATCAATACCTGAATTTTGCCATCTCAGATCGTCGGTAAACCTAAGTATTTTATAAGTATTATATCAAATTGTTAAGTAATACTTATAAGTATAGATGATAGCTTATTTCTCGATGTTTAATACATAATTTTCAATATAATTTAATATAATTTTAAGTTTTTATAGGTATAGAAAATAATTTAATCGTTGTAGAAATTCTTTATAAAATATCGAATTTATTTGTATAAGTACACTGCTACTTATACTGTATAATAATATATCGACGTAACAAACTTCAGAATTTCGTGAACGATGTTACTTTACAATAATAATAGTTAAGAAATATTTAATCAATCTCATTTGCGATTAATGACGGTGATCCAAATCAAGGTTTAAATCAGAAAGATACTAGTCATGTTCGTGATGATGTCCTGTTTTAACCTGAATAGTAATTCCAATTTATAAAATTAACGATTGCCGGTCACGAATTATGTATGACATTAATAAATATCCTATATGTGTCACAATATCTAAACTAACTCTGAGAATGACACGTGACTATCAAAACGAATTATAAAAGATAAAAGAATTTTGCAGCTTTTTAAATAAACGTCAAGTGAAAATACGTCAACTTTGAACAACGAGAATTTCTAACGCTGTATTCGACAGAGAAATATAAGAAAAATTTTAAATAATAAAAGACTTGCCTAGTTTCCAACTTTGGTTGTCATTAATTTTCTAAAAATTAGCATAAAATTTACCTGCTCATAAATTCTTTGACGTCCAATGAACTATAGAATTGATTATAGAAAGGATAACACTTTTGATTTTACATTTCCTTATACGTATATTTTTAATAAACACCTTGTAAAAGATAAGAAACTTCTTTCTGAGCTCAACAATATTTTCTAAATTTTATGGAACAGTTTGAGGTGAATATTAAACGTGTCAATTCGTTTAATAAAGAGACGATAAAATTGTAATAGCCAATTATATTAAAATCACTGTAAGTACAAGTACAGAAATAGTATACACAGTCGTAATCGTCGCTCGCTCGAAACAATTCAACCCCTCTACTCGCTAATTATTCTACTATTGAACTGTACTAGAGTGTGTACTAGCACATTCGTCTATTTATAACAACAGTTGTTATTATGAAAAGATCAAATGTAATTCTGGTTCGTTTACCTCTGAACCTAGCAAACCAAAACAACGTTGGTATTCCAAGGTACAATAATATGAGTCTCTCGCGATTCAAATCTTCCGTTGACTCACGTGCCGCTACAAGTTAGAATACAATTTCTCTACTTAGATAAAATAACTAGATGACGACAAAATGAATACCATACTACATACGTTCACACGGTTTTATCAGATCACCTGCGACTTCTAATATACATCAATATCTCATTAACTTGCACGTTATGACTTCTAATTTCTACACGCGGAATTTCCGATAAGCTTTGTACACGCGTTTATCTATACAAGCCGATGATCTAATTAATTTCCATTTCACGCGCGTGTACGTTAAAGTTTACCCCCTGCCAGTGTGTCGCTAAACACGTGAATTCCGGTTAATGCCGCGACGAAACGTTTCCGCTGGAAATTCGATTGCGAACCGCGTTAAACAATGATGTCGTGCTCCCCGTCTTTAACATAATAATCGAATACATCAAACTCACTCTGCAGAATTCATCGAATCAGTATTTTACTCGCGAACTGTCTGCCCTCGTATCACGTTTGCTTCGAAATTTCCACGACATAAAAACGTTTGCAATGAAAGCGCATTCATCCTGATTCGTGAACACGTTGATAATTAAAACAAACGACGAAAGGGACGAGCAATCGGCCAAAGCGATTTGCCACGGAACGAAATTTCCCAAAAGGGTTTTTCCTCAATTTAGACCAATGAGTGTTTATTTATCGCTATTCTACTCTGCCTGAATCGAATTCCCTTGAAATTTTTCTCGTTCCATCGCCATTGTCGGATCGTACAAAAATGCGTTGACAATTGTAAAAATGGCACGAGTTGATTCCTAATTGGTGTTGTCAATCTACTGTTAGAATTTTGCATTCGTTGGACGGATATTATTCGCTACAGACTTTTTTAAAGAATAGGAAACAGTCGTTTTGACGAATACGAGTAGAAGGAATAATGTATTGAAATAGATAGAATTACACAGTTTACTTATACTGAATAGTTTAATGGTTATAAACTAGCTTTTTCGATTCAGTTTAGTAATAAATTATAAATAAATTACCACACACAGGCGCGCAAATTTATGTAAATATGTAATCACGATTCGTTTTCCTTATCATCCTACCCATTATTCATGTTTTTTAATCGGTGAGATAATAACGATGAATTTTAATTCTCTGTCCACTTTGCATAGCATGTCAAACATCCATTAAAGTCTTTCTTGTTGCACAAGCTTATAGAACACACCTTGAAATTGTCGAACTCCGATTAGGAATTACTAGGCATATCATCCTGCGAAGGGTAATTCGGAAAATATAGGAGTCTCTCTCGTATTACGTGTTTCACGCGAGCAGAGGTGGCTATATTTTCGTTGAAGACTCCATTGTAGCGCGGAACGCTAACGAGCACATACAGCCGGCGTATTATGAGACCACCAACATGCATCGTTATTCAAGTTGCGTGATATTGACGATCGCGTTTGGACCATTGTAAATAGTTTATGTTATCGAACAAATAAGGTATAGGTGTGTTATATTTTCTTATAATCTGTACTCTATATAGACAAGAATACTTTCATTTTACAAAAGCGTTATATTCGCAATAATTGCACCTGCATATTTCAAATTAAATTAAATTCTTAAAGTTGGAATACGCAGAGTAAAATTTTAATCTACAGTAATTTTTGGTTCAATTATTCAAATAAAAGAAATGAAAATGAAATAATGCTAGATGGAAAGATTTGATAAACAAACGAGGATAATTAAATAGAGTATTCACTAAGTAAAATAATATTCAAATAATATTTATCAATTAAGTAAATATTTCGGGATATAACTAAGGCAACGTAATTATTCTATATTGTCGCATGATAATTGAGGAGCGTATTTTACTCCTCATGTAGGTAAATTCTATTTTATATTAAATCAACAAGTAGTCGTAAAATAATGATATTAATATATTAATGATATTAAAACTCGAAATGTTAAATGTTGTTGGTGCATACATTTTTTTACAAATGTACCAGTTTCTCAAAAGCTTGTTTATTAAGCTTATTAAGTAACAACTTAAAGCATTTATCCATTTTAGCCTGTGATGTTTGTGCTAGCATTGTTCGCACCATGAATTAATCAAAATTAATGTCTATGTTCGTTCGGGAAATCAATTTACATGTAATTACCTATCTGAGCTTGCCAATCTTCTTAATTGAAGAGCCCTCTGTGAGCAGGAAACATAGATATTTGGGATAGCTGACGTAGCGTTGATGAAGGAGTATAGAAGGAGGGATATGTTTTCCGGTTTGCTGCATCCCAATCCACGTCGTAAGCATAGATACACATTGGATTACACTCGAGACAGTTGAACGTTGCACAAGTAACTTAGATTATTTTCTAATTTCAAAAACGCGAATTTTGTCCTCTTTCAATTTTAGAAAGTGCTCACTTTGATAAAGAAGAAAGATATATGTTTAATTATAATATAAGTATTCAAAGCTAGGCTTCAAGTTAAATGTTTGTGTAATGTAACGTTTTGGAACGTACTTCGAATATTTGTTATCTCGTCTCTCTTTGCATGGGTTTACGAAGTCAAGTAGAGTTAGAACTCGATATTCTCGTTGATAGCCTGAATCCCAGGGTATATTGTATATGATAGAGGGTGGTTAGAATTAGAGACTGTCGAACGAGACTCTTGTGTATTCGCCACCTTGTGGCGAGACTTGACAATTAGCATTGTCTTCCAAATATAATTCTGAATACATTTGAGGTAATCTAAATTTGCAACATTTTTTTTTTACATATACAGTATGGAATGAGTGCTAATATAAAAATATATGTAGATTGTACAGATTAAACCACTGTACGAGTTTCTTTAGTCACAAAATGATATTAAAATAAAAAGGAAAATCCACAAAAATCTACTTATGTGCTTTTCCTGTGATCATCGAATGCAACAGATACTTAAAAAATTCATAGAACCTTCGTAATCTATCCTAAAAAAGTATCAAGGGATAAATTATGTGATATTTGCTTTATCATCGTATTAAAACATGTTCTATTCGAATTATGTTTGAAAGAACACGACCGAACATATAAGACTTCATGAAACACGTTGAGAGGTCTTTTCATGAAAAGAAATGACAGAAAAAGCAGCAAGGAGAGCATGCATACGAATGTTATCTAAAAACATGCGCGACGTATCATCGTACTCCCTTCGTGATTACATCAGATGCTTATGGCTATCATTTCGAACATCTGTTGCAAAGCAGGTTCGTAAGACAGAGTAGCTCATCTCTATATTATGTATTACGTGCAATGATCTTTTTAGATATATATACGTGTATATGTAATGTACAATTACATATACCATGTAAGAGACTAGTGGAGTTGTCAAGTTACAATAAAAACCAAAAAATCGCTTGATCATTTAAATGACTTAATCATTTAAGCTATTCATTTATAACATATAAATCATTACTTTATCGTAATTAAACTATTAATTTATAAAATTTAATTTTATAAGTTTATTAGTTCTTTCGAGAGATCGCAATCTTGTTTGTTCCGGGTATGCCGCGATTTTTATTTTACTCTCTGATCGATCGCGATTTTTCTTTCGCTTCTCCCTACTTTGAAGGGAAATTTAGTTCAAGCATCTCGGAGTTTATAATTTTTCGATATTTTCAAAAGTTTAATGTGTCGAAAATACAATGTTTAAAACAGTTTAGTACAACGACTCGTTCCTTGTTCCTTTCGCAAGACACGAAATTGTATATACAGTATCAGTAAGTATATTTTCTTTCTCTCGTTTCAAGCTAGACAAATGTGTCTTTGATACAGAATGCTGCCAGTAGGGCTACGAATTACTGCACGATGTTTATACAGATCGATGTAATCGTTGTGTAGGATGTAAATATTACGTGTATGCATGGTTTGTTTGTAATTGGGAAAGATTCGTGTAAGCGCTGCGTAGAAGATTAATGTTTTTGTTGATGTTTACATTTTTTGTGTTGATCGTTAATCTGTAGCAGTGCGTAATAGTTAACTGTGTACCTGCTCGTGCACTGGCACGAGCGAGCCCCCCTTCCCCCACTACATCGAAAGTCGCTCAGCGAAACTACGTTACAAGGAATCATTCAGTCGTCTCCTTTCGTACCGATAACGTGAATCGTGTTGTGTCAGGTTTGTAACGTATTGTAACCTATTGATGGCGTCGGCTTTTCATTACTATTATTACTCGTTATTAATATCGCTTAATTAAGGTCGTTTATTTATTAAATGATATTGTTATCGATAGCTTCTATCGTAGACTTCTATCGTAGACATAGAGCATGGGTAACATTTGATATAAAATTTATAATATAATTTATTTTAAAATGTATTTGATACATATTTCATAATAAATAATTTCTTAATTATTTGGAATACCAAGATGAAAGTAAAGACTGTTAAATAAATCATTGTTCTATTTCGAATATATGAAATCATTCTCTTATTTCAAACGAATTTTTAACGAATTATTTTATTGTTTCAATGTAATCAGCGATATAGAATTGTTAATAATTTAACGATTGCTTCGTGTAGACAAAGTTTGAAGCATAGAAACCTTAATAGCAATAGCTTTAACTAATTTCGATAGGTATTGTAATATTTACTTATTGAATGGTGGAGGTGGTGGTGGTGGTAGTAATAGTTTTCCTTTATAGCCAATGTATATATTGGTCCATCATCACACATTGGACATGGTTGATTGTTGATTGTTGATTGTTGATGGATGAAGGTCGATGGTTGATGGTTGATGGTTGATGGTTGATGTGGTGGTGGTGGTAGTGGTGGTGGTGTTGGTGGTGGTGGTGTTGGTGGTGGTAGTGGTGGTGGTGTTGGTGGTGGTGGTG
>NT_177059.1:1691779-1698978 GCF_000188095.3 Bombus impatiens | reverse complement strand
TGGTGGTGGTGGTGGTGGTGGTAATAGTTCTTATTTATAGCCGATGTATATATTGGTCCATCATCACACATTGGACATGCCGCGGTTTTTCTGATTAGTGTCGCGAGAGATTAATTACGGGTTGAATTAGAGTTGCGAAATAATATCGCGGCTGTTAGTAGTGTCGGGAGATGATTACAAACGAAGAGGACCTCATACTCCATACAATATCCCTTCCCTTTCCCTTTATTACATTTATGATATTACGTAGACAGAGTAACCAGATATTTAGATTCTTATATAGGTGTGATTTATGGTTAGGTAGACAATTTTGAGGTTGTAATCTAAGTAAGTAGGTAAGGTGTAGGTAGTAAATAGGTTGATATAGTAGTATGAAGTATGGCATCGTAGTAAAAGCATGGCATGATAGTAAAAGTATGGCATGGTAGTAAAAACATGGCATCGCAGTAAAAGCATGGCATTATAGAACGTATATATTCTGTAGTAATTAATTCTACAATATACGGCACATATTTCAGTTTATTCTCTGGCCCTTTTTATTCAACTCTTTATCGTAATTAATTATTATAATTCTTAATCATAACTAATTAGTTTTCGCTTTCACGACAATAAAAGTCGAAAATTTAGATTTCAGATTTTCATGAATCCTAGTCAGGTTTCTAGTTTTCGTATCGGTTTTTCTTCTTAAGACTCCTTTTTCTGTTCATTTCGAACATTGTGCAAACGTACACCAAAAGGAGTATTTATTTGACGATGAATACATTTTAGATTTTTTTGCGTAAAAGGAGGGTGGATGGGTCGCGGATAGGGAGGGTTTCCACTCGCAGCACCTCCTCGCGGTGAGATCCGGGCAATTAGTATTATTTGATATATAATTACAAATTGTATCACTATACAGCAAAGGAATTAACTGTATGACTGGTATAATTATTAATTATATGGCAAGTAATATTGAGCTAATTGGCTGCGACCCTGATTAGGTGTTCGTATCAATCCATCTATGTATATCTTTTATGAGCATTGATAATAGGCTTTTTTATTTATCAATTAAATTGATTATTTAATTGAATTATTGAATTGATTTTGTATTTTATTTATGAATGGAAGCAAAGGATTAGCGGAAACATTAATCCTCCCACTCGGAAATTTTATAGAGCGATTTCCGATACGCTCTTATGGATTTACATAAGTAAGCAAGTTTAATGTTAATCCACCATTTCTTTTGCATAACGTCACGTCGTTTACGTTTTTGAATATTACGGTCTTCTTCTCTACGACTTGTACGAGATAAGCTGCCGCCCATGTGTCGTTCGGTTTAAGGATCACTGTGCGCCCCGTTGCTTAGGTCGACCTCCTTTCGTTCGTGTAGGAAGGTTTGCTAGCGTGCAAGATATTGTGACCGATTTTTAATTGTTAATAACTATAACTAAAAATTCTTAATTTTCGTCTCATTTCGGCTTCAAGAATCACCCCTTACATTTCTTGACACCTGTAGCCGAACTCCCTGTATACTGTTTAGGTTGTCACAACGTGGTAATGATGTTCGAGTGAATGGAAATGAGGCAAGAAAGTAGGACTGAATAAATATGAAATTTTCGTAAAATTACGAAATAATCGCACGAAAAGCAACGAGTGAGATGGTATTATAATTATGAACTTTTTTATTTATTACCAATTGATAATTGCGCTTGCGTGTTCAAGTACTAAATTCTTTATTATACCTGCGATAACGTGTGTAACATGAGGAAGTTATTGACACAAATCTGCATAATTTCTTAATACATATTTAATAAGTTTTCTTACTACGTATAATAGCATGTATTTGGGGCTACCAAGTTTACTAAAAACACGAAAATTGTCAAAAATGTTGAGTAATCCTAAATCGATGGTCAGGAGGCTGTAACTAACTTTGCGCTACGATTCGTGATTCTTATCGCTAGATTGCCGAGTGATATGATCTCCAATTCCAAAAAGTACAAAGATCTTTATCAAGCAAAAACACTAATTCATTGTCCAAATAAATTTTACAAACCGTAACTCTACAATACTCTTCCATACTATTTATGACATACTATGAATCGTTACAAGATTCATCGCATCCTCCATTTTCGTGTGTTGTACATCACTCGATCGAGTACACGATGCCGCGGCATCTTTCACGAGGTGATTTCTCTCTTGCATATCTGTTATCGACTTTGACAAAGAACAATTTACTTGCAGACTATGAAACGAACTATGGAAACCGTCGGCGCTCGCGCAAGCGTTAGTTATTAATTGATCGACGAGCAAGGAAGAGATTTAACAGCGAGTCGATAGTACATACGAATCGAATGTGAATCGAAATGGAATCCGGCAAGGCTCTGTAAGGGAATTCTCAAAATCGTTCAGAGTGTTATACGGAATCTCACATAATTGCGGCGCCAGGATAATCCATTTGAGATGAAAACCGATAATTCGGTACGTAATGTGAAACTACTTGGACACGAACACAACCTGTGATTAATAATTCGAAGGCGTCATAGACCGAACGAATGTGACCTCTCTCGCAATTGCATTTGTGACTCTGGCTATGGTTTCTCCACGATTCATGGAGTTTCTTCATTGAATATCGTCGATTATGTCGAATTCTTCGCCGATATCGAAATGCACGTTCAAACAGGCTTGATCGATTGTTCCAGTTAATACACATTGTTTCAATCAAATTCGATTTAGTTTGCTTCGTGTGTTTGTTTCATCGTTGACTTGAAGCGAATGACGTTCATCATACTCTGTGAACGAGGTAAACCAACGGGGTCTCGGTTTGGCACGAAGTGCGTGTAAATAATTTGGTGTATTTGTGATATACGATAGTATTCAGTTGGCTTATTTGATATTTAGAGAAGAAATTTTTGAAATTGTATGTATAAGGATGCAATGAATTTTTAGAAAAATAGTCGAGAGTAAAAATTGTCAGCACTAACATCTCTCGAAAATAGGTGAATTGCTATTAAAATTCCGAATTGATAAGATGATCAATAAGATATTCAACGATGATAATATTACGCAAGTGGTTGTAACGTTTTTATTGAAAAGTAGATATATTTCAGATGTTTTAAGAAAGAAATTATTGACAAAATATTTATGATGTAAGATTTTCATAAATATTTGCTGTCCTATTATTTACCCGGATCACCAGATTTAACGCTGCAATTTCAATACACACGACTTAAATTGTGATGAGATATTTCGAATTCTGTTAATTTTTATTTCCATTAATACGAAACAATCGATTTCAAGAATTTATTTTGAAATACATATGGAGTTTTTTTATTTTTACTACAAATTGCGAGCTTTTAAATCACATTTCATTATTTTAGTGAACAGCAAAAAGGTTTAATCCTATAATAAAAGAATTAACGAGATAACATAGTAACTGCTATTGTATGTAGCAATAAAAATAATCAGACAATGTAAAACACTCTCTTTTGCAGAAAGTTACCATTAAAAACAATTCCAAGATGAACAGAAGCAAAGACCTCGCCAACAATTACTATGTTACGAATTAAATTTGGTGGAAACGAACGTATTAATTAATATTTGAAGGTATCATGGCCCCATGAAGTTGATAAATTTCTCAAATATGAATTCAATTTTTCGCAACCTTGCTATAACAAGACACTTTTAATAAAACTGTCTTGTAGATACTCTTTGGAGGTAAAATTTTAAATGCATTTGTTAATGATATCTGAAATACACGTTATTATCGATCACTGTCGTCGGGCGTGCTGTTTCTGATTTGAAAATGTATTAGGTTCTCGGAGATTCCGTGTAGATTTCCGCAACCATGGCAAACGTCTGACGCGAACATATACCGAACGACAATAACATACAGCTTGCTATTCGAATCAAAATTGCGGAACTCTCATACGCCACTTACACGCGCGCAACCTATTCGTAAATGTGCTTTGTAAATTCGATTCGCGAGAGCGTCGACGTTCCTGTCAAATTGATTTTCATTGTTCCGAGAAATCCGCATGACTTTCGTACACCGTGCAAACATTTGCGCCTCCGAGGAATCCATAGTCTTCATATGCTTCTTAACAGATCGAAGGTAACCAGAAATGGAACTCGACGAAGAAATAACTTTTTTATTAATTCAACGATAGGATATTTTATAGGATATTTAGCGTATTTCAAAATTAAAAGATCAATAACAGAATATAAGCATTCAAAGGTTGTTTGACGTCAAATTTATATTCATACTTTAATTTAAATTGAAACTTAATATTTTACACCTATCGTTAAATTCTGTTGATTTCATTAGCCCGATTCGATTTACACTTTACCGCATCGTTGCTTTCGCAGGAATATTATTACTAATGAAACATACGAATATATTTTACCATATGAAATGAGGCGAACGCTAAATCGGCACCGTTTTGTTAAAATCGAATGTCGAGTAAGTATATTGTAATGAAACAGAAATTTATACTTCCATTTAGCGTTTTTAATATCTATCGATGCGTTGTCTGTACATTTTGCTGTGTACAGCCTATCATTCAAATGCTTTCAAATTTCACGATTTCGCCAGTTTCTATGAATGTTTACCCTTCGATCGGTTTTGCAAAAGCCATTGCGGTCGTCGCCTATTATTCCCCAGCTAGTTCATTTGTTGCGCGAAACAACTTCGTTCTCAGCCGACAAATATTCGAAAGTTGATATCGATGCGGTACTGATAAAGCTGCTATCGCAAAAATTCGTCGACCGAATCCAATTTAGATCGCAGTCAAATCGTTTTGCAAGGAATCTTCCATGTATACCTCGTGTAAAATATTGCTTGTCGAACTTGTATCGGAATTGCTAAAACGATTACGCCTATCTCGCATATCACGTTTGTTTCCAACGGTTAAGTATTTTTTTGTTTTTGTTTTTTCAACGTCAGAATAAAGAAACATTCGTTCAGAATATAGATAAGAGGTTTCAAATTAATTTTGTCTGTGCTTGACGTGAACTTTAGTAAAATTGATTTTACGTGAGTTTATCTAGATTTGTATATTTTATGCGCTGCTTTCGCTTGCAATTCAGAGATATATGAATGTATCCTTCTATGACTCATTGTAAGCGTGGAATGTATTTTCTAATCAAATAGTCAATTACTATACATGTATACGATTACCAAAATACCTTATCGTAAACAAGAGTTTTGACATTTGTATCGTAAAAAAATATTAATCGGTCGATTAAAGTCAGAAATTGGGGATGTATGGATACTCCTGTAACTCACTGTACCATGGACGTATATATTTCTTTCTTTCGAAGACCTTCTCAATTGAAATTATTTCATGTAATCACTTAAACTTAAATTTCAATCGTCGTCGTATCAACATTTATTTTCTAACGAAGGAAATGTGACAGACTCAACCCAAATACATTTTCTCTCCAAATTCCGACGTTCGATCCTCGTAGACTTCTTCTTTTTACTCTGGTAATAACCAGTGTTTCTCATGCGCGCACGTTGAAACGCTCTTGATCTTCAAAGCTAGGGACAACCCTTTTACACGCAGACGAAGTAAGCCGGCATCGTGAAGTGGATGAGGTTGCAATATTCAGATGCCGTTAGGGTGGATTTTCTCATCCAAGGCGAATGCCTCGACTTAAAGCAGCCAAGATCAACGTGGAATACTTGGCCACGCTGCAATGACATCAAGGAATAACTGGCTTTGCGATTGTCATCCTTAAGTATCCAACCACCAAGGGGCATAATTAAGAGAACACTTTGCCGAAGTTCTTGGCTGCATTGGTTTAAGCTCAAATAAAATTCGGCTTTGGTGGACGATACGGGCGGTTTGTTTTTCTTCCTTCTTTTTCGTCCAGGCACAGATCTGTAAGTACCTTAATTACACGTAAGACACACTTTTTACCAGTAAAAAAGCTGCAAGTAGGACTCTATCAACGTGGAAATGTAATAAAGATGGGAAATAGAGTGAAAGGAGAAAAGTAGAAAGCCGAATAAAGTGTGTTTCGATATATCGATCAGGTGTTCCAGTGTTGAAGTATATCGCAGACATGTGAGTGCAATAAACTTGGTATTTGTGCCATTTAGAAGCAAAGGATGTCCACTACGTCCACCATGAAAAGGGAGAAAGATGAAAACATATTTAAAACAAAGGAAATTATTTCGACTGAAGATGAAACATTAAATAAAGGAAGATATGAAGGTGTAAAAATATTATAGGAAATTGTAACATGAAGTTGAGACTTTTAGGAAGGTGAATTTCAGACATACATAATTTTGTATAATTTTATCGTTTCATTTTTCATAATGCTGTACAATTTCCAGTTTCTTCTACAATTTCATCTCGTGCATATTTTACTTTTTGGAAAAATAGTCGGACAAAAATTTGAAGAATACACATTAAAGATATATTAAAGCTTTCATCTAAAAATTATTTTTCAGGCTGAATATAAACATAAAAAATATTTTGCTCCTTTTTGGAAGAAGAAAGAATATTCAAAATTTCCATAAGACTCGTATTGCCATCGTAATAGAAACATCCGATATTTTCGTAATATGCGTAATATGTATAACCGCGATAACGGTTCTCTCGGCGATCGGTGTCTCTAAATTCGACCAGACACGTAAAGACAAAATTTATCCCCCTATAAACTCAAATACGAATTCGTTAAACGACGTGAGTCGTAGATTGGTAGATAGAGTAGCGTGGAAGATCGCGGCGCGCCATCATTAATCTCCATCCCCTCGGCGACCTTATCACGCCGAACCAATATTTCACGAGTTATAAGCGTAAATCTTTCCCGATCGGACGACCATCGAGAAAAGAGGAGCCGACTCGACGGAACGGATACTTTGATCTAAGGCGATATTTCGACAAACTGATCGCTAGCGTGCACACGCGTAAATATTTCCATAATTGGTCGCAGCCCATCGGTCAGGACGGGCCAGGGTCAAGCGACGATGCTTTCTTCCCCGAATCACGGACAGGGTTCGTGACGCAGCAGCATCGCCTAATCTCCATCTCCAATCGCATACGTTGGGTCCAGTGACGCGGTCGGTTCAACGTTGGTAACGACACACGCGAAGTGCATGACCGAAGCGTACAGACACGGTACGGCACAGTACGGTACGGCATGGGTGGTGATGGTGCGCTCGCGCACCCTGCAAGGTTGAGGGGTGACGGCGACGCGACGCGACGCGACAC
>NT_177059.1:1691236-1691773 GCF_000188095.3 Bombus impatiens | reverse complement strand
GCGACACGATGGTCGCGGCGTCTGAGCGGAAGGGAGGGAAAGCACAGGTGGGGGGTGGTCACTGGAACGAAAGAGACGAAAGACGAGCGAGAGACGAAGGATAGTGGTGGGGAAGTCGAACGTCGGTGGAGTATGTGTGGTAGGGGAAAAGCGAGAGAGAGAGTAGGGAGTTCGCACGCCGACCGGAACGGCCCCACCGAGTTTTATCCAACGATCCGGGAGGCTCGTCGAGGTAGTGGTCCGCGCCCCACAGCCGCGACAGCTCGAAACGCGTGTCGTTGTGCTGCGTCCGTTTCTCTGTCTCTTGGTAACGTATCTCCTCTCTGAAAGGGAAGCATTGACAGGAAAGTCGTTCGTCGAGGCTCGAAATTCGTGTGCTGTTCGGTGTCGTCGCTACACCGGCACCGATATTCGTGTTTTATTCAAAAGCCGAACAACATTGGGGGTCGGGGTGGTGAATTCTCTTTGCTTTCCGGCGGAGAGAAGAGCGCGCGATTCGGATCGCGAACAGAGAACGAGACGTTCGTTCTGTATCCG
>NT_177059.1:1669628-1691107 GCF_000188095.3 Bombus impatiens | reverse complement strand
GTGGTGGGCAATGATAACAGGAGGCAACGTTCGGGAGGGGGAGACCTCTGCTGACAGTGTCATCGTCGCAGGATTCTGAGTTACTGGAAAAAAGATTTCGAGGAATTATCGTCGATTAACGTCGTATACCGGTGCGTGCGGTGAGCTCGTGCCAGGAGCTAAAAACACAGAGTTTCGTCGAACCTGAAAAATTCGAGGTAGACAGTGAATCGAATCGTGTTAGTAATATACGTGTTTCGTGGTACGTTTTTCGCTCGATTCGAGAATTTATACGGCGGGGACTTGCAGGAGGCTGTTCGGTGATACCCAGCAACGTTTGCAGGTGCCAGGACATTCGGGGGTGGTGCCGGTTACGCGCTTCTGTTCCCGACTCGTACGCGACACGATCAGGAGCGTTCTGGGGGAAGAGACGCCTTCGACATTCGCACCTGGACATTCGCGTACGTATTTTACAACACACCTGGCTCTCGTACTACCTAGTGCGGCGGTGCCGTGCTATGGCCTCTCTCCTTAGGTTCTCTCCTACACCCCCAAACAGGTTATTGATTTTGCCGAAGTAAGGAGGTACGGATGTAGCCCGTACGCCCTGCGGCCTGCGACCTGCTCATTTTTCCACCCCTTCTCTCTCCCCCCCCTCTCTTTTTCTCTCACTCCCTCTCTCTTCTTGCTTTTCGATCTCTTTTTCTCGCGTGCTTGTCCTTGGTGCTTGCCACCCTCTAACGGCAGGTGAACTCTTACTGCGATCTTTTGACACACTTCGACGAATGCCATCGCGTTATTAAATATGTCTGACATCTCGAATAGTAGTTTTCTGTGAAATTTTTTTACGAGCAAGAGAGATATACTGCTTTTTAAAGCCTGCTTTCTTTCGAGTCATTTTCTAGTTGTTCTTTCGCGAGTGGACAAAATTACAAATTAAGGATTCTTTCTTATAATATTACACGATCGTGAAAAACGATCACGGTCGAAAAAACGAGACGAGAGTTCGATCGAGAAACGTGATGTTTACTAGACTGACAACGTACTTTGGTTGCGGAAACAGCCGGTGTCGATTCCCTGAAGCCAGGCTAAAGCGGTTGTGTCGTATAGTGCACCGTGTCACTGAACTGTTGGAGCAGACTGTTGCAGTGCTAGCGTGACTATACACGAGACAACACGGCTACGAAGAGATCCCGACTGACAGCGCGGATCGATCGCCGGCGAACTTTTCACTACGAGACTTTGCGGTTCTTTCGTAAAACCAGCGCCTCGTAGTAAATCAATAGAAGCCACGTGAAGTCAGGACCGGAGATCGCGCTGTCGCCCTTACACACACATAGACATGTGTACATACATTTTTCTCTTACATACACACACAGTTTTCTCTGTTTCTCTTTTTCTAACTATCTCCTATAACTATCTCGTTTTCATCCCGTCCATCCCCTTCTTGTTGTTCCATCGAACGATTCGCGCGTTTCCTGAGTTTCGTCGAAGCAGCCGGATCGATATGAAGAGAACGCGGTTCGCGTATACTATATTCGTCTTCCCGAGCGGGAAGACGGAATTAAATAATTAGCGGTGATCGTTCTGATAACTTCGCTCGTTAAATCACGCTGCGTACAAAGCTACTCAGTATGCGTGGGTCGTCGTGGAAACGTCAGCCATCTGTTCCACACGCGGACGAGCTCGTCAATTATGTAAGATTTCCCGAATTTCAGCTTATCGATCGACCGTAACCGGGACGTATCTACTTAATTTTTCAGCGATTCGCGTCGTTCGAAATCGTTTCAATCCGGTTCGTTGAACGCTTCCAGTATCGAATTCTCGCTTCTATTTCGGGGTGACATCCACCCCGCTCGAATGAAAATTTTGTTCATCTTTGGCGAGTGCCAGCACCGCGATTCCATCATGTCGATGAACTTTTTCGTCGTGCACGATTTTTCGATGTCGCGTGAAACGCTCGCACAGTCAAATCACGTTCACGGTGTAAATTTCCGAAACGAAAAATACGTGGATTATTGACATAGTGTATTACCAGAGGCCGATATTAGCGGCGCAGAGAATGAGAAGAATTTAGGAAAACGTTCGATCGGCTCTCGGACAAATTTCTCGGACGAGCTGAGCATCTTTGATCGAAATAGGGCCAACTCGTAGGCGTGTCCAACCTGGTCTGTTGAACCGAGAAATATAACTGTTTCCAAGTTCTATCGCGTTACATTTTTCTCACACGACCGACGTGCTATTAGGGAAAATTGTATCGCGTTCATCTTAACTAATGAAAAGAGGAGAAACGGAAAGCGCGAGAGATCGTTAGGATTAGATGGAATCTTACGAGCGGTCATGAATTATTGAGTCGTCACATGTCTGCGATCCCTATCGTCGCTGCGTTATGAATTGCTACCGTTCGTATAATAATAGCGTTTATACTTTGAAACGAAT
This sequence comes from Bombus impatiens, assembly GCF_000188095.3. Lineage (NCBI taxonomy): Eukaryota > Metazoa > Arthropoda > Insecta > Hymenoptera > Apidae > Bombus > Bombus impatiens. The sequence continues at coordinate 1,688,689 of NT_177059.1, read as the reverse complement.
ATTGATCCAATAGCGCGAGAAATTTTTTAATTTGCTAAAAATTGGGAAGCTCTTAACAGATCGCACTATCGAAGAATACATTTGGCTAATGATACTTAAACTGCGGTTTAAACGTTTACAAAAAGCCTACATGTAGCGAAACAAAATAAAGTACAAATTAAAATACTTGCTACGGTATTTAGCGAACGAGAGGCAAATTTCCATTCAGATTTCATTTCTTCTACTATATTCGTAACAATATGAATTTTCATAAGCATCTGCGGTTTAATTGCCATTGTCATTTGAATATGTAGAAATCCAGATAATTTCTATTAAGTTGTAGATAGTTCAATAATTTGTATATCGATATCCACGTTCCTAATCGAGAGAAGCGATCGATGATATTTCCTTCTCATAAAAAGTTATTATCAAACGATATCTCTAATTAACTAGTATTAAAATTTATCGACAGTGTTAATGAGTTCTTGAAGTTGGAAGTCGTAAAAGTAACGCTTGAATAAAATAAAACAACAGCCCACGCTTTCACGGTAGCAGATGGCAAAATACGGCCAATGACCAAGCCGTGCAACGTGCGGCAATCCATGGAAGCCCGCCAGTCCCGAAATACGTCGGAAGTAACGGCCATGGAAGGACGTTTTCTGAACGGTTCGTAACTCGTGGTTCCGGCTTCTGTGCGCTAAAATTCTAACAAGTAGACAAAAAAATGCTAGGACAAAAAATCCGACTACATTCCAATTTTCGTACGACGTTAAACTCTTCGGAGTAAAGTAAAAATCACATATCGTAATCTTTAATTCAAGCTTCGAATTCGTCGTTTGGAAATTGCAATCTCGCAGTTTCATTTTATCGCAAAGCTAAAAAAACGACAAGCGTTGTAATTTACAATTAGCGCAAAGATTAGCATACAACAAAGATTTGGTAAAATGTATAGAAGATTACGTAGTGTCAAATTTCGTCAAACCTTAAAATATTTTATTTTCAAACAACGTATGGAAATACGACAAATCTTGGAATTGGCGAGGCTTATCGCAAATCGAACGTAAAAACGTTGCTGTTCAAATTGCGTGTAGATTTTTTCAGGCCTGAGACCAAGTCTCGTGGAAATGAGTTCTCTATTTGACACTGGCGTGGTACAGTCTCTTTGGATACGGCCGTGTATGTGCACGCGCGCGCACGCGCCAACAGCCGCGTGGAATGTTCGCCTACCCCGAATAGCCTTTCTCTCTCTCTTTCTCTTCCCTTTCGCTGTTCAACCGCCCTCCGGTTAAAGAGTCTTTAACGTTTACGTGCGGCCAGCTTTCTAAGGCAACTCACTCGGGTCGAAGTTCACCGGGTGTCGTGCCACGATCACGCTTAACCAGGAATCGCGATCGTGTCAACAACAAAAATTCTAGGTGGGTGTAAAACTACTTTAATCGTAGAAACTTCGTAGAAAGGTAGAGTTAACGTGAACAGCCCTTCGAGATATCGTCACTGTTGAAACGATGTAGTTTAGGTCGAGTGGAAAACGCTCGGTTCTATTGTGTTTCTGTTTTGTGTGTGCCTTCGAAGAACTGAAAACGATTGCTTCGACAATTGATTCGATTGACAGTGTGCCACTTCGAGTGAACTAAAACGAAGTTTTCTTGGAAGAAAGATGCTCGTGACCTGTGAACTAACGTTGTTTCCGTGCTGCAAGATGTGCTGATATTTGTAGATATTTGCAGATAACTTTGTACGTCTTAATCGGTGAAATTTTGATTAGAGTAGGTGTGCCTTATTTATCATTGATTTTACTGTTGGATTTCTTGTTAACATAGTAACGAAAGAAGGTGGATCGAGATATCGTATAAAAGATAATTTTATGTTACGATTATAAAGAGTGAAGCATAGTAATAATACAGTGATTAAAAATGTTCGTACCAATCTTTGTCACGTCGTATTACATCGTTAAAGATCGTTTCAGTGACTAACGTAAATCAATCCTGATTCCAAGTTCCCAAAGATAGAGACGAATAGAAACCACCACAAATTCCGATATACAGCAGTGTCGATACTAATTTTCTCGAGTAAGCGTATCGTACCCAAGAGTTTCACTGTTAGATTAGTTCGTTCTACTTCACGAGATCATCGTATAAAGTTGTATCAAGTTTTCGAAAACAAAATATTCTATCTTCCTACGAAATATTTTATCCAGATTGAAGGGATCTTAGGGATTTGAATACCACGAAACAGGGAATCTTGGTATCAGACATCAAAGGTGGCGTGATACCGCCATTTCGCAGCGTCTCGTCAGAGAGCGACGCGAATCCCTCGAAATACGGAGGTGAAATTTACTTTCTTACCCCTCTCCCGAGGGAAGTTCAAGTTCTTCGCGAGGGTGACCGCCATGGCGCAGCTCGTCTGCGCAACCATGGAGCAACGAGTATGAGACGGTGATGGTGTAGAGCAATGATTTCACGGTGATTTCATAAAAGATTTACCGTCCCTCTGGCATTTGCTCGTGTCGTCATCAACGGCTCTGGTTATCTACGTTGTCCACATTGTGCACAGAGTACGCCAGGAATCAGGAACGAAATTTACATTTAGCTCAACGAACGTTCTCCTCCCTAGCGTTCCATCCTATCTGTCTTGTCGCCTCGTAAACGAGCCATGGAGGACCCTTTCAGAGACACCGCGTCTGGTTGCACCACGGGGAGGGACCTAGGTATCACCCTCTACCGTCTTAGAATCATCACGCGAACTTCGTGTAGCGTTACCGGGAATGGGCGTTCCTCTATGCCCTCGATCTAGCGCTTCGCGCCTTGGACTTCTCTAATTACACTTCATTGTTGTTTGCGCAAGTACACAACTCGAACTTTGCCTTTTGCATTCGGTCACATTCGCTTCCTACTTTGCGAAAGATGCTTTTTGTGTTTCTTTAACGATAGACTCTGTTTTCGTATTGCGTTAATCGGAGCAGTAAAACGAACGGATTCCCTTTGTGTTTATCGCATTCTACTCTCAAGTGAAAAACTGCGATCGAAAGATTATTAGCATGTAAATGTAGAAAATCGTGGTGAGAATACGTAATATTATGGATAAAAGAATAATTCACAAATTACGAATAGTTACAAGATTTTATACCGCAAATCTGGCGTAATAAAATATTTTATTCTGATACGTTGTGAATAAAAACGATAATGAACGCGCGTATGCCGTAGAATGCATAAACCTGAATATTTGCAATTCATGCCGGTTATTGTATTTAATATATAATGTTCCAGTCTGGTGCTTACGAACAAATGTAGAAGATTTTCCTTTATGATTTAATATAATACCAATAAAGCGATCATGATATTTCACGGTCTAATCTTTCATATGAATTTTTATGCGCCGCTTGTACGGAAATGATTTCAGTATTTTCTGCAACGTAGCGTCACAATGAGAAATTCTTTAAAACACTAAACCTACCAGTGCCGGTCAAATTGATCGCTTTCAAACTTCTACACAAATTTAACCACATTTAAACGCTATCATATCGCTTCATAATTTCTGACTTTTCCTAAAACATGCATACAATATGTCTTTCGGTATTTACTTTTAGTTTGCTTTTTTCTTTTCGAAGAAAAAATTGTATTCTGCCTTGCCTATCGCGGGTGATCAATTTGACCGGCCGATAAAATATTTTAGTTACTCGAAAATAAATAATACTCGTAAAATTGGTCAGGTTTATCACCTAGAGTGGTCTGCGTTTCGTTTCGAAACGAAGGTATTTCGTTTATTAATTAGCATTAAATCGTGATCTGGTTGGTTTCCGCGGATCTTGTCTATCCGTGCATGATCCACGAAAGCCTCTCGTATACATGAATTTGCGTTATCCTGCAAAAACCATGATAGTCTAGTGAGCCACGGTACGCGATATACGATCATAGATACAAGCGAAGCAAAATTTCGCATTCAGAAACTTTCGCCGAGCACATTAAATAGGGATTTCCACGCGGTTCAAGTTAAAACTACGTTTACTCGTGTGAGTTATTCTTCCCATTAATAGAACGTTGGTGTATTTTTTTTCACGATTTCCGACCAAACATAGTAAATCATCATTGATAACGTGTCAGTCGGAAATTGATAAATTCAATCGCCTCTTCTTTTCCTCGTGTTCATTCTCTCCATTGCGATGTGGAAAAACAATTGCCATCGTTACTGTTTAAACGATCGTATGATCGTTATAGAAGATATATGTGTCGGCCTTTTTTTGAAGATTTATGCGAACGTTTTTGGCTATGATTGCGTCACGGTTTGTTTTAAAGCGTGCGTTACGTATTTTAGAATTTTACTGCAAGTTTTTTGTAATTGATACTACATAATCTCTTTGTGCTGTATTCTATCTTTTGTATATTTTGAACGAAGTTTTGAATGCTAGGTTGTACGGTTTAACCAAGAAATGAATAAATCCTTGAAAGATGTATGTTTGAAATTGATAATAATTTTCTTTGCACTATTTCTCATACCTTTTCGTGTCTTATAAATATATTTATATATATATATATTACATATATTTATGCACATTACATGAAAATAGAAGGTAGAACATAAATATAAGAACATTCTCGTCATTCCAACTAATTTAACGATTAATTCACACTTTATCACTTCACTCACGGAATGTTACTTCGGTTACAATTTGTGACGTCTATTAGTGAATGTTTTAAAACGCTCTATGAAATTATTATGTTTTGAGTATTCTTCATATTCTTCGAGATCTTGAGTTGTCGCATTTGTAATTTCTCGTTCATTACGACAGGACGAAAAAGAGGAGAAAATCTTCAAGCCACAAAATATACAGGAAGGCTCGAAAGCTCGGGAATTATTGTGAGCGCGGTGAATATTAGCTGCGTATACCGCGGCTTTTGTTTCGCTAACAAATTTATAAAAACGCGTGTTGTACGCCTCATTGAGATATTTCGGTGTTTATTCCACATTAATCAGAGTTGAACGGAAACGCGACAGGGAAACTTGTCTTCCTGAGTGACGATTAATACTTTTACAAAACTGTCGGCATTCAACGTAAATTAGGAAGTAATCCTTTTAAACTTTTCGTTTCGAATTGCGTCATGTCTCTGTCTTTAAATGATTCCGTTTGCCTAGCTAGGCGAAACTCTCGAAATGTCGTTTCTCTGTCCCTAGTTACTCGCTCGAAGAAGAGATACAACGAATTCCTCTAAAATTGAAATACAGCCTGCGAATTTCGACTGCCGTAGATTATAGCGAATGGTGTACAATAAATATATTTTTGACGATGAAATTATAACGAATTATGTTCATTCGATGGAATAGAATAATACAAAGTACAGTGTTTTGTGGTATATCTTCTTTCTATGCTAGACTTAAATATATTCGACCTGCTATTTTCCACAAATATTGTCACTCAAACCAGTGATACTTTTGTTTTCTTACTGTTATCGTACTTTAAGTGATTTATATTTTATCAACAGTTTCATATTTGTAATGAAAATTAGGAATGAAATTGGTTAAAGGTAAATGCGTAAACAGTTTCTAAAACTTTTCACACAAATGACAATAACAAAATATTCAAAGTACAGTTGACATTAATTTAGAACAAAAAAATTAATCTAGAATTTGTGTAATTAAAAAATTTAGAAGCGCTAATTTGTTGCTTTTAGGATGAATCGAGTGAAACAAACTTTCCGCGTGTAAAAGCAAACGCGAAATTAATTCAACCTAAATGAGCACGATCAAATGGTATTATTTACCACTAAATACGGAATATTATACAAGCTTGCAAATTGATTTTATTTACAGTACATTGTAACTGTTCTTAATTAATTATACCGTGTCACGCCTCTGTGAATACAGTTTCAGTCACAGTTATAAAACATCGCCTTTGGGTAGAGCATAAAAATGACCTATCCATCCGTATCGACTTGCATTTTGTACGAACTCGTTATTCACGGCCAGTATTCTCTAAAAGATGAACTCGAAAGACGTACTGACTCATTGGTTCAATTGACTCGCGTGCCGTTGCTTTTAAAGGATGAATAAGCAATTAGATTCGCAACGAGCTTTAGTTCATCATCCCCGTTTATTTTACCTACGTTTCTTTTAGGCGATTAACGAAACTCATTGATAATTCGATAACCACTGACACATTATCACTGTGCTTTAATGTTCTTTCTCATAATATTTAAACGTAAATTATATATATATTGTATGAATGTAGATTTTATGTTTATTATATACGATATAAATATGTTTATTATATACGTTCTAATTTAATTTAATGTTCCTCGATCAAACACGATTTTTTCGAACTAATGTCAGCAATTCATCCGAAAATTCGAAACAAAAACTGCCGTGATGCCAAAGAAATTGCAGCGGCGTTTCTCGAAATAGACCACGTCTTCGTTGGTGAAGTCTCGAGCAGCTTCAGCTCCACTAATTGCCACTAAATTAAACACAACTAACAACGCCAGTTGGGTTCCTTGGTTTCTGCATTCGACTCACAATCGACCAAGACAATCGAAACTGTAAAACCGATGTAACGTTCGAAATTGTCTATGAGCATTGCGACACGAGATTTATCATTGTCAAGAAGAAACTAACAGAAACCGTTACGATCGCAGATCACGTAGACGTCGTTGTTAGTAATTGGCTTTCTTACGTGTGCTAAGAAAAGAAGATAGATTTGGTTGTTAATTAAGTATCCAACAGCTTTATCGACCTTAAGACGAAATTACGCTACTCTCGGCGATAAGAATCATCTTAAATTTAAACGATTACCACTAAAGAACTCTCATTATCGTTCACCCGAGAACCAATTTCTTTTTATACAATCATCCGATAGCTTCTTCAGCGGCTTCCGCGATCGTCGACGGGCGGAATAAAATCTTGTGGCGTATAAAGAAATCGCAACTTTCGCATCGTTAAGTTTTTATTCACTCGGCAATACCGAAACGATCATTTCGATTGAATCTACTTAAACAATCGCGTCTCTAAGAATGCAATTTTCCCCTTTAATGTAAATAATTTGTAGTTTCTAATTTATATTAATACAAAACATAGTATTATACTTTTAAAAATCATCGAAATTTTATATCCATTAATTTACAATTTTCTCTCAATAATTTAAATGAATAAATAATTTTTCAATTAAAACAATTAAAGGAATATGCGACCCATAGAAATTGCATTAATCATAATAATAAGTATGTATAAAATCGAATCGAACGGCTAGTCTGCCACTACAGATCTTCAGAATTTCCACGAAAAGTTACGAAATTGATCATTTAAACCACTCTAACCGTTCTAATGTTAAACCTTCCCCATTCAAGATAGATAAGGAATCCTCCACATTCACAACCAAACTCGCAATCTCTTTCGATATCCATTTACTCGACGCTCAGGTTCACGTCCGATGATCATTCGGCATCTGGTTGAATAGGCCTCCGCAACCTTGAACCGAATATATAAAATCCCGGGCTTGATGAAGGAGTCACGATGGTCAGGCATTCATACTAATTAGGCTACGCGTTTGCACGCGAACCAATAACGTGTCGAAGGGTGGATAAACGCATGGGAAGGGGAAATTCCCCAGGCAGGCCGCTGGTGCGTGCGATTCGCAACAATGGGCAGGGGTGTCGTCGAAGGGTGGAATACAATGAGCCGAAGAGTCGACGCGGGAACAGTTACGCGTGCGGGAACTGCAATTTTGTAAATAGGGAATAGCGTTGGATTATTCTACGCAGCGATGATTCAAACCTCTGCTTGTTCCGGCAGCTGTGCGGTATCTGGCTTGGGGTTGTACAGAGAATTCCAATCGTCGCGTCGTTTCGATCCAGAGCTCGAATCTTTCGCACACCGCATACTTTCTCCTCATGCGGGTAAATGGAGAGCCATAAAATGAACGTGAGAGAATCGAACTATTCGGAAGCCATTGATCAACTCTATAAATTAAACAGGAGTGATAATGTAAATAATTGCGGATTCCGAGCTGGTAATGGTAATGAAAAAGAATATTTGTAAACGAAATTTTCATCTGCATTTCAATTTATAGCGTCAATGATCTCTAAAGTCGATCGTATAAGAAGATACGTATGGGATAGCTTTTGTGCGTTAACTTCTCATTAAGTCATATGTTTTAGTAAGATATTTATGTGTTGTTAATGCCGATCGATCACGGTAACGACAAATTTGTGGCAATGCCTGTATGCAATAAAATCTAAAAATTTACGAAAGGTAAGGTCGATAAGTTTAGCTCCTTTGAGATTCAATTATTTCTTTCTCATAGATGTTCCTCTTTTTTGAAAGGGTCCATTGATCTTCCGTGCTTGTATTTATTTTGGTGAATTCGTAGGCGGAGGTCGATCGAGTAGTTTGATAAGTGTGTTGGGCAGAGAATGAAAGCTCTAGAAAGAGGTGAATATAAAGATTTTGTCGCGCTAGTGGAGGTATTGGTGTGTAAGTATTTTTATAAGCAAAAGTAGTTTTTCAGAGAAAGAGATTTCAGCCGTGAATCTAATTTTTGCAATTTCAACGGTGTTATCCGTTACATCTCATGAGTGAAATATAGCACAATCCTTCATACTAATTACACCCTAATAGGTGTTATCGTGCAGTATCACGAGGCCGAACCGCGGCTGCAAATAAGCTACATCTATTTACAAGCGTCGTGGTGCGACGACCCCAACGTATAAATAAATTCCAGGACTAAAATACACGGCGAATAGTCTGAATAACTCTAAACAACTCATTCAGGCATGCTTTTTCCGCTTTTCTGGAATGACCGGCGTGCATTCACGTGTCTCGACCAAAGAACAGAGACGTTTTCATAATAACATTTGTTCACGTTTGTTCACGTTTAACCCAGATAGATTACGAAGTAGAAATTATTGTTTTTCCTGCCAGAACGTGTGAATCGAATGAAATTGAAGTTTGTTATCAAGCGTTTCGGAAAGGGTTGAATAGCGATCAAATATTTTTTCATTTTTTTGTTCTTTATATAAATATACCGAAAGGTACAAACATTCGTAGAATGCACGTAATATAACGATATACACGAAACATCCAAAGTAATACTCAAAATATAATAAATCTACAAAGTAATATGAATTTTCATACTCGTATCTATTAAAATTGCGTCATGATTTTTGAATTCGTATAACATGCGATGTTGGACGCAAATTTCGATCAAGTTAGTTTTCTAGTTTCTTTGTGCTGCAGTAGAACTCTATTTGAACTGATCGCAAAACAAACAAGTCATATAACAAGGATGTATTGATTTTTCCAATTGTCTATGATTTTTCGTTCAAATAATAGAAGTCCAGGTTCAGATAAGTGGATTCAATAGACGGTAGCTTATCTAATCCAGCCAAAATTTTCGTTCCAATAAATTGTGAAAAAATCTATTGCGAAAGCGATTATGTATACATCTTGTGTATTATCAAATCTTATTGAGCGAATAACTTGAACAAATCACAAATTTTACGAATACAGCTTCTGTTGATTGACAAACAAAATATTTATCGTACGAAGTACATAATTGTGTAAGATTTAGATCGGATTATTACATTGTAGGATAACTGTTATTATAGGATTGTAGGATAACTAACAACATATTATAAGCAGATTACATTGTTCAATGAGGAGTATCAATCGCACGACTACCTACTAATTGATAGTGTAATTTTTCCTTCAATATCTTAAAATTATCTCCTCCAAATTATTTAATAAATGCATCAAATTTTGTGAGTCGCGCATCGGATATTATAACGAATAACACGCTTCGAATATTTTATAAATCTTCGTATTTTTTCACTCTTCCAACAAAACCAAATGCAATCACCAACTTTTCTAATGAAAATATCTCAACCTGTTCCACTGCTCTCTCTGCAACTTTTCCTCACTTCGCTTCCGTATTCGTCCCAACGACCATTCGCCAGCCGAAAAAGCAGGCAAGAAACGATAGCATTGAGAAACGTTCTAGGACCTTCGAGATTGGTCCCAATATGTATTCACGTACACCAGCGGATTTCACGCTGCGACCAGTTATGTCCGTGTCGTGCGAGCATTATAAAGTTGGTTACGCCATATGGCGTCGATGGAGCGTAAAGGGTCGCCGGTCCTCGAGTTCCTGAAAGCCGCCTCGCTTACCAGTCCTTCACCTTGGGTGAAGAGAGCTCGCCATTACAAGGAGATCCCGCCCTTTTGTTTGGCCCATCGTTCGCGCGCGCGTTCTCATTTTGCGCGTACGTGCTCTCGCGACGCGTCGAAAGATCGTCGTCTCGTCCCTGGGGCAATTAACGCTTTCTCTCTTTTTTTTCTTTTTTTAACCCTTTCGCAAAGGGTTCGTGGAAATGAACTATAAACGACGGCCCACAGGGAGAGAACGAGTATCGACTGCGCACCGTCGTACTTCCGTCCTTTCTCCAAGATAAAATGACGTTTCTGACGCTTCGTGATATCCCCCGGGTAAGACTCGCAACGCTGATCGATTCGTTATACGTGATCGAAATTTTTTTTCGTCGGCGACTGAAATCCTATACCGTTAAGCTAATTGGCTCGTTGTAGGATATTTTACGTAAAGATAACAACCGATGAACCATAATACGCGTATTGCTAGCAATTTTCCGATCTTAATATCACTTTTCAGTTTTAACAAAAGAAAGTGATGTTTCAACACACATATTTTGAAAAATGAAAAAGTGCTGAATAGGATATTTTGACCAAGGGGAGCGGTACGGATGTGTGTGATATGGCATTAAATGGTGGAAGTAGTATTTCGTGGAAACTATTCGATGCTTTGTTAAATGCATTGATTCATTCAGTCAGGATACATAGTGACAATAATTTCGAGCTTGTTAACGTAATTATCGGTGTAATGTATTATAACGTGCAAGTGAGATATTTTAGAAATACTGTTTTGTCACTCGTATTAAAACGAATTACGTTGTTATACGCGAAAGTAGTAGCGGGCATTTTATTGGATTCGTAACTAAAATTGCTCTGTGTAATAAATTTATTATACAGAATAATAGAAATTTATTACGGGGTAGTATCGAATTGAGTGGAATACTTAAAACTCGAACTTCGTCGGGGGATAGTTAAAAATAAATTCCTCGTAATTTATCACGCAAGTGCTCGATCATTTAATTCATTAGCACGCTAAACAGCGAGCCACTGACCGGCGTAATAGAGCGTTTAATTAACTCAATAATCAGAGTTTTTTGCGCTGGAAACTCAGTTTCAACGTTAATTTGCATTTTGAACGCGATATATGGAGAGCAGCTCGCGCATCGTTAAATACGCTCGAGCTTAACTAATAATACGATGACGCGTCTGTGCGTTAACCTTTTTTCTCCCTATTTGCAGGGCTCGGAAGGAAAAAAACGAGCAGTCGTGTTGAACTCCTCGTTGTTTCTCTTCTTAATCGACCGCGTCGATAAATGCAAAACTCTATCTAGCATGCAAAATATTCACTGTGACGGTCCGGCTCGGTCTCAAAGCTGACCCTTCAAAGGGTTGGACGGGAGAATAACAGGATGTGAACGCAATCAACGACGAATACGCGGCGTAAAAGGCGTCGAACACAATGAAGCCGTGGACACAGCCGAGCTTCGATATTGTTTTCCTTTGATCCCTACCTAGGAAGGTTAATTATTAAAATAACTAATTTCCTTTATATCACAAAAACTGAGACTATCTCGTTGACATACATAGATTATTACGATCTTTGATTCGGCGGAGGAATTTTTCTTTACTGGGAATTGTATTTTTTGAAAAACAGACATTAGCATACCTAAGAGACGTCCAGCATATTTAATGAAAATTGTGCGAATAATTATTGCTCGATATGTCTTTATTTTTATTCTTTATAATTTATAATTTATGAGAATTTAGCATTTCGGCGTCGTATTTAACCTGCGAATGATCAACGATGCGATCAATTTAGATTGGTAAATTTTATGCTTTAACAAGGATTAATCTTGGTTCTTATTCCAATAAGCGAAAGTGTACGAGGGCAGTTAGTTTACGTCCTTCCTCTGTTAGGCCTTGACCCTAGATCACTGGGTGTAGTTGTTTTATTAATGAAAGACGAGCTTGCACGCAGCCTTCGATTATCCTGCGGCTGATACAGAATTTAATTTATGGCGTAACCAGTTCAGGCACAAATTTCACAGGAATATGTCGCGTAAGCGCGTTACCGCGGAATTCGCTCGATCCACTTAGGCTTAAGATACTTATTTCTGGTGGCGATATCGCGGCGGATACGAGGTTAAGTGGATCAGTGGAATTTTACAGTGCAACGATATTCGAGGAACTTTGGTGGGACTGCTGTATTCCCTTTCCTCGCTTTCGCAAGGAAATCTCTAGTGAACATACACCGTGGATCTAAATTCGTAATACAAGCGAATGTCAAGGAAATTCTATGGCTTAAACTCGTAATAAGGCGAAAACTACAGATAATAAAATGGCGTTGAAAATTCCATTTTTTAGAAAATCGAGTTTCAAAATTTGTCAAACATCTGTACCTGCATTTTGACTAATGCTTGATCGGACAAAGGCAAATAATAAAGACAATAGGCTACTGTACATACGAAAAGAAGTGGAAGGGATGGAATAAAATTTAGGTCCACTTGTTATATATTCCAGTTGCGTTCTAAACAAACGACCAGTTAGCTTATACGTACAGCGATACAATGCTAGCTAGATTTGGGTCAATTATGAACGGTAATTAATCGATTAGCCCTCGATGGTCATCGTGGTTTCGATAAGACTTGGCTGGCGGGAGTTCCATCGGTACATCGTTGGAATTAAGACAGTATTGGAACGTCCGTAATGTCTGACATTACTTCGAGTTATTTCCTTGTGGTTTGCGATTGCGTACATGGAATCAGAGTCGCGGAGAATTTACTTTGCCGAAGGTTTAATAATTTCTCCAAAGGTAATTCAATTTTGGACACGTAGCAGCAAACGAAATTTATTGGTCGACACGATTCGTTGGCTTTGTGATACAGGATATGTGCTTTGAACTCTTTTCGTGACGTTTTTAGCCGACTCTTTATGAAAGACCTCGATAATAGAAACCCTATATTACTATCGACGTACTCTTGTGCTTGCTTCATTTTTACTGTCGATACTTGTATTACGTCGATGGTTTTTCTTTTCTCAGTATTTTATTGTTATGTAGCTGGAAGACTTTAAAAATTACTCTGTCACGGCAATCCTTCGTTATTATAGTTCAGTGTTCCACGCTTGAAAAATGAAGATCTAAGATGTAAGGGTCGTTCGAATGACACCGATTCCGTAGGAACGTTAAATAAAAAGAACGTAAAAGACCCGGAGCTATCGTATTTCAAAAACCGACGGGAGTTCAACGAAGTCTTTGATTAATTACCGATTAGTTTAATAATTAATGGTGCGCTCGTCGGACAATCAATTTAAATCAAAAGTGCCGGTGCTGCAGCTGAACTCGCGAATCTCGTCGAGTGATACCGGCAAAGGAGTCAATGAAACGGTTCACGTGGAAATCGTTTTCCTGAGAAGCGTGTAAAATCCCATAAATCTTCGACTCGTGACTCAGCGTTACCCCGTCGGGTTACGCCCAGTGATCTTTTTTGCGTTTTACGTTTCAGCCAGATAGGAAGGGGGACAGGATCTTCCTATCAATTACCACGCTATGACGAAATACCAAACGAAAGGGATCGGGACGCCCTGCCTGCACGAGAATTAGTTTAAACGATACAGTATATCTTGGCAGTCCGCTTTTGCAATGCGCGTCGACAGTATTTTATGGTACGGTATCGTTCCCCTTGGAAATTTATTTAATTCTCTGTTGCGTTATACGGCTCGAAAATCACGTATTTTACGATTCGCGAAAAGCACAGGAGACAAATATCACGAGTAGGAACGTCGTCCTTTTATTTTTTGTACTAATTTCTTGTTTCGTATAATATAGTTTCGCACTTTTTCCAAGATAATTACCGTGTTATACGGAGGATACCTGTATTTGTAATAACTGTGTCGAAAAATTATTCGGATTCTAAACTTATTCGTGAAATCGGGAACGTAGTAAAGTATTTTTATACAATCTGATATATTCTCATAAGCGTACATTCTAGAAACGGAGTACATTTCCTAAAATACATTGGTGCTTGAAGTCAGATATGTTGAGATAAAAATTGGCGCACGTTAATTGTTGATAGTTATTCGAATGTCGGCAGTGAAAATAATAAAACTCGACCATTCTCTCTCATGCCACGCTATAAAAGGTCATGCTTTTTCGCGGCTCCGCTCGACACAAAGAAACACTGATCCCTATTGCGTTCCATGGAGGGTCACATTTCATTTCTCGACGTTGCAGCGTGCTCGACGGAAGTTCCATTTATTTTATTACAAGAATCCTGGTGCAGCAGCCACCGCCGAGACGAATCCGATGTTGGATGTTCGTCTTCGTTATAGAGGGACCACTATGCTCGTTAGAAGGAAATTTTCTACAAGTGCTAGTTTAGCGATTAGAGAGAAGGGAGACCTCGTATATACGTACAACTACTCTTGTGTTTTCTCTGCCGCTTTCCTTTTTTGTTCCTGGCAATAAGTGGTATTCTTATGTGCTTCGAAAACCGAGGTCGAGGGCCATTAAGAGTCTGTGAATTTGATTCGGGGCTTCGGTGGATCGACTGGAAAAATAAACGGTGTCAATAACAAGGTGTGCGTGAAACTATTGGATCGAAATTATTAGGGCGATCCGAGTCTGTGATTCGTTTAAATTGCTACTTAATTGGATACCGTACGAAATTGGAGTACACGGGTCGTTTCATAAATCGAAACCTTAGAAGTAAAATCACTTAGAAGGAAGATATTTAGTTTTATCAGTGAACTGCAGATTTTTATGCAAATTCATGTATTCGTGAACGTAATTGAAGAAAGTGGAACATAAACAGAGATTTGTTGTACTATTGCTATCGGCAAGGAATGATTTATTTCTCGTTTCTGTTAGTCGTTTAAGGAGAATCGAAATCGTGCGCCGTGTTTCTACTGCTCGAAGAAATCTTCCTACAGTCGTCTGGCTGTGGTAGACTCTTCTACGTATAGTAGCGAACTAGGATCGATAATTGTTTCGTTGCCCTGTAGAAACAGGTTAGCTACGTTCCTTGCGCCTTTGAAAACGTTGGAATTCCGAACTCCTACGAAACATTCTTTCAATTTCTAACGTGAACAGTTATCTAAGAATACGACAGATGCTGCAGTACTATTTTTAATTTGCGACCGTAGAGAAGACGTTGCTATTTCACGATAGTATACACAGGATGAGAATGGTGTGTGAAATTAATAAAAATCTATTATTGCTTGCTGTAATCGGTAGATACGTAAATTATTTACTCAATTGTCAGACGCTTTTTAAATAATAATTCCAAACTGAGCTTTCTCGTCTTAATCATCTTCGATTTACAACTAAAATCAATGGCACAATTAAAAGATAGGTCATCCACGATTAACCTAAAGAATTTGTCAAAGTTATTAATCTTTTGTGAAAGTTTTTAATCATAAGTTTCGAAAGAGCCGATAGAAGTATACATCACAAAGAATATCCTTCTACGTGAAGTTTAGGTTTTCCTGAAAAAGCGAGTCTCTCGGCAATCCTCGTGACCTGTTCATACCTTATTAAGAAAAAGACAAAGCTTACAGAGTTACAAAGAGAGCGAGACTTAAATTAAAGTCACCAAGCACAAAGTAATTCGTTCTTTGAAACAAAGAACGTCGTTACAGTCCTTCAGAAGAGAGTTTAAAGACTTTTCATTTGTATACAAGAACGTCGTAACAAAATATTTCATACGAAAACTCACGAACTTCCCTCTTGCCATCTGACTAGCGGAATCGTTCTAGCTAACGATAAAAATAATCGTCGCGCGTCGCAGAGAATTCAATAGCTTCCGTTCTCACCGAGCTCGCTGGTTTCGTTCTCGCTGGAACGAGGGAGACTATCAAAAGGAAGTTCTCAACGTTATTTTTTTTTTCTCTCTTCCACGGACAAGTTCGTTTTACGTCTAATTATAGCCAGTGCAATCACGTTTCAGTCGTTTGTCCCGAAACCATCGCGTTGGGTTGACCCTGTCCATGGCGCGGCGCGAGCACGATCTAAATTCAGAAAGTTTTAAACTGCGCGACAGTGCAGAAAGCCCAGCCGGAGCAACAACATCTAGCAACTTTGCAGATTAACTGCTTCTAACAATAACGGGCGACAGTAGTAACCGTAGTAGCAGAGGAATAGCGACGAGGGTTGCTTTAGACGCATGCAACCGCTATCGATTGACATCCCCGCTTCGTCCTCGCCACCGACACCGCCATAGTAGACACTGCCGCCACTGCCGCGCCAGAACCCTCTTTCCTTTTCTCTCAATCAATTCGAGTAGCTTCCTCTCTCTTCGTTCAACATCCTATCTTCATCGTTTCTCGCCATCCATCTACCTTTCTTCTTCTCTCGCGTGGTTATTTCCTCTGTCTGAGACCTGTCCTTTCTCTTTGATTCTCCTAATGCCGTCCTTCGTCCCATAGTGAAATTTTGCGAACATTTTCCATCGCCCTCCGAGTTTCTTCGTCCCTTTCACTCGTTGGCTCTTCCATTTACCACCCTCCCACCGTCTCTTTCTGATTTCGTCGCTGAACGTCGTACTCTCGCTCCTCCAAACCGTCTCTCTCTTTTCCCTCTGGCTCACCGTTCTTACTCCCTC
This sequence comes from Bombus impatiens, assembly GCF_000188095.3. Lineage (NCBI taxonomy): Eukaryota > Metazoa > Arthropoda > Insecta > Hymenoptera > Apidae > Bombus > Bombus impatiens. The sequence goes on along the minus strand of NT_177059.1, from coordinate 1,671,980 downwards.
TTCACCACCCTCTCAACGTTTTCCTAGAGCCACGAGAGAGCCTCTCTTCATTTCGACCCTCCTTCCAGAGCCGCCTTTCTCCGAAGTATAGCTTCTCTCTTTCTCTTGCAACTGCAACTGCTTCGCCCCTTTCTTCCTGGGTCGGCTGTGTTACTGGTTCCTCTTCGTTCCTCCGGCCCTCTCTCGCTTTCACACCCCACTCGGTCGAGAGTTTGTCGTCCTCGGCGTGGCTGTCTCGCCGTTAGATTTCTTCCGTGAACCCCTGTATGTACGAGGGTCCCCCTTACGCGACACAGACGACGCAGAGAACCTAGCACATGGTGGGGTGAGGAAAGACGGCGTGGAGACGATCGAGCGCGTTGTACAGGAGACACAGCAGCAGAAAGGAGGAAAACGGCGGAGGAAAAGGGAGGCACACAAAGGGAGCGTCCTCCAATCGGAAGCTTCCGAAATATTTTACCAGCTAAACTGCGCCGGCGGCCTTTACACTGCCTGCAGGAATCGATGTTCGAAGATCAGGCGCCGAAGGCTAGTGACGGACGCGTGAATCTCTCTGGCTTTTCCTGTTAAGCGGTTTAACCATATATCGTTGACTACACCTGTCAAATTTCTGCTAACGAGAACGAGACACCTTCGCACGTTTTGATCTTGACGAAGCTTCGACGAAGAGATCTTTGGAAACTTATAAAATATCGGGCGTGGAATTTATTTCATAAGCGACCTGCTTAGGCAAATTTAGCTTCTGTCTATTTGGTTATTCAAGTAACAGCAGAAGTTACTAAAAATAACCTTCGATATTTCACCTGCAGCAGGGACTCGACCGGTTTAGGTCAGCGCATAAGTCAGCACATAATCCACGGTCTGATATCGAACTCGTAATAAAAAGTAACGTGTTCGTTTCCTACTTTTTCGAATTCATACTCGGTTATTTGATAAATGTACACTGTTGCATACATATATTCATATAAAACTTGTCGAAGTGCAAGCTGAACATGGATGAAATACCCCGAACTACGTGAAAAATTCTTTTTCTCGCTTCCGCAATTTGCTCAAAGAATTGGGCTTGTATAATAGGTTTAAAAATTTCCATACATTCTTGTGTAATCTCATTACGCGATGCTCTCTGAAAGTGTTTATTCTTATAACACGATATAACATCTAAAATGCGAAATATCCATGTGACTTTTGCAAGTTTACTATTGAAATGAAATATTATGGAGAAAGAAGAAAGACTTGAAATATTTTTAATAAATAACAGTATGTAAGCAGTCTACTATTTTCATCTCCTTCTTTGTCTTCATCTCATCTTGTATTTATGAATAGCACTTTTATCTTCTCTTCCGTACAAGTACCACTTTCTCTACGCCTACCCATGCGAATAAAGAATTTATCGGGTCTGAGTGCCCCAGTTTTGTAATACGTACGAAAAATTCTACAATTTTTTTTTACTATCTGTTGCATAATTTTAGAGGATACGTTCATCTTTAGATGTATAATATTCTGAAAATTCCTTATCAGAATAGAGATGAGTACCTATAGACGATAATAGAGAATAAGATAATAAATAATAGAGAGAAAATAATGAGAGAAAAATAATGAGATAATAGAGAATAAATAATAAACAATTGAAATAATAAACCGCGTAGTTTCGGAAATACGCGACTAAAGATGATATTTTCCTTATCGACGCGTTTATTCCATCGAATTAAAAAATTCTATTTTTAATAATATTTTGTATATCAACACAATTATCCGAGATAAACGTTCGTATTTTAACAATCGTTTAACGAAAACGTATAAATTACTTGTTTCTTATAAAACAAGCCCCAAAGGAAGCCATCTATCTAACCCGTCTCTGTTTCTAACTTAATCGAATAGCGTCGAGAAATAACGAAAAACCCTCGTTCTTCTCTTATTGCGAAGAAACTTTTTATTTATGCAGCATGGACATCAACGCCAACGTTCCAAAAAGACACTCGTAAAACTTGACCCGTAACTACGTCGTTTCAAAATTTCAACTTGTCCTCTCCGCTTTTCTGCAGCATCTTGTCGGTCTGTTTTTCTACCGAGTACTTCATACTTATTGCTAGAAGAATTTACAGTAACCTAAGTCCGATGATATAACAGAGTTCAGCTGTTGTATCGTCTATCCCGATATCGGAACGGTGGACGATGGCTGTCGTTCGATGGCCGATTAAAGGAGAAAGTGCGGTCCCTTGACCGTAGGCTAGAAAAAGGTAGTTTTCGATTTCCGATTATCTGGAAAGCGCAAGCTCGTGGGACCGCGTTATCGTGTCGTTCCGTCGACCCCGTTTACACCTTCCGACGGCTGGCGGCCGGAACCGCTACCGA
>NT_177059.1:1635004-1668973 GCF_000188095.3 Bombus impatiens | reverse complement strand
GCTACCGATCGTGGAACAGGTCGTCTAACGAGGCGTGTCTCTCCACGGGAAACTGGGTTAAGTAGCGAGAAAACGAGGCGGAGGCGGAAAAGTGTAATTTTCGACAATTTTCCCGCAGAAATATCCTACTTCGAGGCTCGTCGAAAAGGTATTGCCAACGCTGAAAAAACGTAATTCCGTTCTTCACTCTGCTTTCTCTCCTAATACATTTCTGCCTCTTCTAGTATGCACGGCCAACAGGCGGCATGATTATCGAATTAATCTTCCCAAGCGTATACTTGGCTATCTTTTATAGGAAGTTGATAAAGGATCGGTTTAGGTGGTGCTTCTTATGCGAAATATTATCTCGCGCTTAAGGTATTATTTCTTCGAAAGTTGTATCGTTTAGATATAATGACGTAAAAATTGTTTTTCTGGGGAGAAAATGGAATAATTATTATGTAAAAGAGAGAGAGAGGGGGGGGAGAGAGATATAATAATTAGTTATTAAATAAATATGTTGGACGTTACGTTGAAAAACATTAATGCTGTTTGAAATTTTCGAAGTACATGCCAATATAATGATGTTATTCACAGTAATTAATTATTATTACTGATACGGTATCTATGTAATTATTATTACTGCTAGCATTCTGTCGATAAGCTTCTTAATATTTCTTGTGTTTTTAGTAATCTTGGAATAATTTAGCAATTAATCCCTGTTTGTTTTTACCTTCCTTTTTCCTTGGATGGTTAAATTAATATAATATTTTGTTATTTTTATACATTGGTATCGTTGCGACTATTAAACGAAGAAAGGTAGGTAAGTAAAGAACTTGAGGAATGTGCTCGAAGAAAGATACGTAAAATTTATAGCGATGTATCGTACACCTAAATACTCCTACACCCCAGGGGTATATCTCGGAACAAAAACTGTACCATTGACACCGTAACATGTGTACACGAAATGTAAGCTTGAGAGTATACACTCTACGAACTCTACGAATATATCATTGTGCAGGAAAAAAACTAAACTTTGATAAATATAACACATACGGATGTGGTCCCTTGGTAGACAAAACACGGCACTGCACCGCAGTTATCTCTCCTGGGGTTCTCTGATTTATCTAAATATTTTTCATGAACGAATATACATTTTTTTTTCTAAAAAAAAAAAAAAGCGTTTTGCATATGAAATATGAAATTTTCAGTTTTTAACCTCTGGAGGCTTGATTATTTCGAAGTAAACCGTCGTATACGGATGAAAATACGCTATAACTGGTGAAAAATATAAATTCGGGAGTACCGTTTTTATTAAACTCGCTACATAATTTTTTATAAGTTTCTCTTTAGCTTCGTAATGTAATGGACTGTAGTCTTCTAGTGCTGTTTCAAAGTATTTCGCTCAATTTAAACGGACAAATCGATAACGACGTTCAATCTCCGTAACTTTAACTTAGAATGAAAAAGTTAGTGTGTTGCACTTTCGTGTGGACCCTATTTGAACGTGTGGTTGGAAGTATTTGCAACGACTTCAATTAAGTTAGGAAATCACTTTCCGTGTAATTTCCTTGCACTTTGAGCAATATTTTTTTAAATGTAGCTGAAACAACGATAAATAATATATTTTAACAAGTGTTTAGTTCGTTCAGATGTTTGGTCTTCGTTAACGAAATTAAGAAATTACCTTTCGACTTTGTTTGTAAAAAAAAAATATCATATACAATTATATCTTCTATAAAAGAAAATCACGTTTGTAGATTTGAGACGAAAACATTTTTTCCGTAGGTTCATTGTATCCAGATATTATCAATTTGCATACAGCAGTCTTACTTTTCCCAGTTACAGTCGAAGCTTCTGCTAGATTTTTTTTATGTTCCAAAGTTTGAAACTGTCTTTCGCATAGTCAAGAACGACTGGAAATAAAGTTGTCATAAAACGTAACGACGCGGATGTAAGTGCTGATGAGTCAAGAATATCGTGAACATTATGAAAGCTGATATATTTTGAATTTAATATCGAGTATCCAATTCCATTGATATCGATTCGTGAGATACTACTCGAAAAGAAATCTTAAAATATACGTTTTTCAGGATCTAATAAAATAAGTAAATATCTTTTATGTCCTTTATAAAATATAACGACATAACTTGTATGAAATGACAAGTATACGAAACGTACCTTGGTATTGGAAAGAAAGATAGAAAAAATAATATTTATATCGGAACGGTATTTCCACATCAAACATTCTTATAAGTTACTGTTATGGTACACCATCGATAAACTTTCTTGGATGTCGGCGAAAAGTTTGCAACTCTTCCATTTCTTTACCGACCTAAGCGAAACAAAAACAGCAACTGTAGCTCGGAAATTATACGTTCCAAGTTTTTATGGGAATTCATATCAATATTTACTGTATGTGAAAGTTTAGATTAGTTAAGCGTCCGACGTTTGTTCTTATAGGTGGGCCTTTTTAATAAAAACTTATGTGACAAAATTAAGCAACGGGTTTCCTATGAAGAAACACTTGGTCGGAGAGTACTTGATTCTACACTCTGAACAATATTAAATACAACTTATTACTTGTTTTGCAATAAGTAGTGTAATTTTGTATAACGAGTGTCTAAAAGCGAATAAAAATCGTTGGCATTAAATTTTAGACACGTAAGATTATTACGCGAATATTACGTGAATGTCTAACAGTCGTGTTTTCTGCGAATACATAGTAGCAAAATATTTACAATTCCCACGACGGTGACTATCGTCTGCATGGGTTTCGTAAATCAAAGTAAAGTCTGAAACGCGGACGGAGGGATGTGTTACGCGTCTAAAATAGAGCGAATAGCTCCAACTAAAGATATATGGGAGCAAAGGAGGGTGTCTGGAAGGCACGTAGCCTTCCTCGTTGCCAGATATCTCTTTTTGCTTCCCTCTTTTGTCTCTGTTTCGCAGCAAATACGCGTAACGGGCTAGAAAAGGTTGGGATTCACAAGGATTTTAGCTACATTTTTATTCGAAAGTATTCTTACGTTTGCCTTCGTGCTTCGAACTTCGTATTCGAATAATTGGAAAGCAGCAAAGATTTGACAATTTCGTACTGGAAATATTCGCGTTTACGTTGTGTTCAACATTTTTACGCGATAGATTTGAAACAGAAAACTGACGTTTCGAAAACAACAAAAAATAACAAAATAGCCTTCTAGCTGTTATCCAGAAGCTTACTATTTATATCCAAAAATTAAATCTCGGACAAAAATCGTTATCTCATAATCCGGTAGAAAAATTCATCGTTCTATAAACGAATACGCATGAAAATACTATTATTTTAGCTGTAAAAATGCAATCCGTCCGATAACTCGTTAATTACTAATCCCAATGAGATGTATAATAAGCTCCATGATATAATTCATTTCCCTTTTTAGAATCGATAATAATATTTAACCTATAAAATTCTCAAGCACTTTTAAACGAGCAATCGGTGCTATTTAAAAACTAAATCTTTATAAAGCGTTCGAGGCTCGTTATCGAGGATTCTTGAAAATAGTAGTCGCGCATCGAATTCCGTGTAACGACAGATTCGAAGAATCGGGCCTCGTGAAAGGGTACAATGACCTACAATCGGTTTACGTCACGGATCGAGTGCATGCGTACTACCGAGTGCGACAGGTACTTACGACAGGAGTTTTCTCGAGTACACTCGACAGGTAGATATCGATACTCGATAGATAGGTTATATCGAAGGGGCGACGCTGGTGCATCGTCATTACATTCTTTATGGCCGTTGTCCTAGGTCGTCATGGAGACTTCCACCCTCGAAGTTCATTAGGGATACTGGCGAACTCTAAAGTGTTCTTTGAACGTGTCGTATCAGAATTCTCCTGCCGTCATGGGGTTTGACATCTATGGAACATCTACTATAGTTACGATGTTTCAGTTGCTCCTGTCATCGGAGTTCTCGTTTCTAGTTTCCTCGAGCTAGTTCTCCCCTATCTCTCCGTTATTATCTACCTGAAAGCTGCTGCTATCTCGCTAGATCGAATAGATGCTAAAGAATTTTTTCTTTTACGGGAAATAACGTTTAAGTGACATGGAATTACCGATATTCAAGCGTGAAAGTAGACGCCAATTCTTGGAGAAAGAAATAGTTCTTTTTGTTTGGAATAATCGTTGAAATTGATAAGAATGAAAATCGAGGACGCGAAAAATTCATCGATCAAATGCGACGTTCAATTATCTCCTGTTCAAATGTCGCATTATCGACGTGCTTATGATTGCATTACACCGCCACGAGACTTACCAATATACGATTCTCGGTTTAAAAGGACCGGCCGTTTTACATCGTACGCAAACACACATGGCTCTTGATGAAACGGTCGTACGGTACAATTACACACGTTTGCCAATGAAATTTGCATTGCATGGACGTGGCCGTGGCGTTGCAAACTTTGACTAATAACCTGCGACAACAGCGAACGTAGCTATACAATATTATTTGTCAGGCCAACGAACTCGAAACGTCAATATTGCAGCATACTTATAGGGTGGTCGGTTGTTATTTCAGGAGAAAGAAATCGATCGCGCGTGCCTTCTCGATGATCGCTGTCCCCCTCGTTGGAGCGAACGTTGCGACTTGCGCCGCCCGTAACCCCTCATTAACCCCTTTCAATGATTCGAGTGCTCGCGATAATAACCCCCGTTATTACCGGTTTTTTGGCCTCCCTCAGTTTTGTCCGTTAAACGCGCGCCATCCCAGACGGCCACGTCACTTTCTTAGAAAACATTGCGCGGCTCGTTAGCATGCGGTACTTACTCCTCATAATTGGCTTAATTGAACTCTTCACGTTCATTGCTAATCACCGACGCGATACCGCTCTTACGGTCCCTAGAATTCGTGCATGGTTTCCGAGGTACTCGTACCACGTCGAGTGTCAAAGAAGAAGTTTTTCGTCAACGAGTTTAGAAGAATTTTCACGAAGAATTTTGTGAGAAACGTTTTTCGGAGAATAAAATAGAAAATTGATGGAATCTGGAAAGAGAAACTGGGAATCATCGTGCATTAAATAACGCATCAGTAATTGTACATTTGCTTCGTAATAAATAGATCTAAGAATATAAATATATCTTTAAATCGTATAAATATCCTATAAATTTATAAGTATCGATACATTTCTAATTTAACGTAACTTAATATTTGAGTGAGTTGCTTTCACGTTTTAAACGAACATATTCAAAGGGTATTCTATAAGAGGACAATATAACGTCAAGCAAATATTACGAAAGCGTTCCATATTTTACTTAGGAAATTATTTTCAGCGATGTTTTAATAAATTCAACGGCTGTGTTACTTAATAAGCCAATACGAAACACATATGCCAATTACGAAACTCCTCTGGTAAATATATCGTTTTATAGCTTCACAAATTACCTACATCATTCAGGTTTCCTGCTAAATGAACCACGCGCGGACGATGCAATAAACAAAACAACGTAGAGGGTTGTATCTCGTTTAAAAATACCCACATAAAATGCCAACATTTTCCTGCTGCTCGAGAACTTGAAAGATCTCTCTTCCAAGTGGCTTGACTAATAAATAAAATTGAAACGTCACGTTAATTCACCAGAAAAATCATACGGGCACGGCCTCACACACTTCGTAGGTCGAAAACTTTTTAATGTTTTATATCGTATGATCTTCGATAAATGGGCTTCGACGATCCTTTTAATAAAAACTCACCCATCCATACTGGTTTCTGTCCGTACTCTTCAATTATTCCCGCATGTGCCCCTTGTAATTCCTCGAGCCGCAAACCGAGCAACATAAGTTATTAATCTTCGATGAAGGAAGGTGTAGCTTTGTAAAACATTTAAAAACCAGGTATTATCGTTTATCCATGAAATATATCAACACGATTTAATTGATTCGTATTTCAAATTAGTATTGGCGTAACGTAATTTTCCGTGCCTCTTATTAATTTCAATCGAACATTCTTAGCATCATAACTTGTAATATATTAACACGTAGTGTATCGATTGTTCAATTTCGATTTTGATTTATTGATCTTTTATTCGAATTACGTTGATGCTGTAACACGGACAGATCGATAGCGACGAAAGTTAGAAAACGACATTGAAGGGATTGTATAAAGCATTAGTGCTATTAATAATCCATTATGTTTTTTTTTTCTTTGATAAATGAACGATGACAGGAAAGTAGAACGGGAGTCTATTTTTGTTTCATTCGCTAACATCTTACCGGATAAGTATGTGACATGTGTAGACAAAAATAAATATTATTTGACTCATTCAGGGTATATAAGATGTCTCTTCCTTTTTCTACGGTTTCTGTACAGTTTCAAACTTATCTTATAATCCATTTATCGATGATCATAAATACTTTGCAATAATTAGGTATCGCAAAAAAAATGTAACGAACAGTCTGGAAAAATAGAGCGTACAGCAAACAAAGGTACAACTTGATCGAATTAACGATCAATGCTCCGTGTGCGAGTGATCAAAATGTGAAAATGTGTCGATGAAACGTGGCGTTGCATCGAGATTTCGGATTTCATAATGAAAAGTTTAATTACGAAATAATCAGCTGCGTCGTGACTGTTTCGTGAATTTCTACGCGTTTAAATACACGTACCGTGATCGCGTGTGCGTGCGTAGATGTACGTCAGTTGCAATAGTTTTTGCAACGTGGTCGTCGATGTATAACTACCGTTTAATCCGAAAATTGATACTGACGCTAACGAATGACCTGTCGATTCCTGCTGCATGACCAGCCGCCTATCTACCCCTGTTTCCACACTCGTCTCACCTATACTATCGCCACAATTTGCCGATAGCTCATTCTCTGTATTCTTCAGATTCGCAGATCATTTTTTTTTTTTTTTTTTTTTGATATCGTTGTCGTTGATTTTCGCCGATTTAATTGGCGATGGTCGCATCGTTACAAGCATTCCTTCGGGTGTTACGTCGATCTCGCGTTAATTTAATGCTGCATCGCTTGCAACGAAAAGATCGATCTTGGTATATGGAATTCGAGAAGTTTTCGTGGGGATTAAATTGTTCGTTGACGGTAGAATCGTAAAAGGAGATTTGATATGTAGATAAATAGGCTTGAATTGTTTTTCTTCGAGTAAGTTTAGTGAGAAATATTTCTATGATATTGTAGTATAGACATAGTACTTTGATAATGGGTTAAAGATATTGCGATAGTTTTTTTTTTAGTGTAATTTTGTGTTGCTAGGGAGAAGCGAGTTGTACAGAAAGAAATCAAGATTATAAAGATATAGAAGAATGTAAAATTAACTTTTTCCGTTTGTACTTCGTCAGGATGTTCTATGTGTATAGATAAGAAGAAAAAATTATATATAAGAAAAAAAGTTACAAAGATATTGATATAGACCGAAAAGGTCTATACTAAACGGAAAATAAAACTAGTAAATTGTTGAATAATTTAAAAGATATAAAATATGTGGATTTTTGTGTACGTCAGTTCGACTCGGTAAAATATTAAAATAGATTCGTGTAATTGAAAAAACGTAATCGCAGGACGAACGGTTAAAATAACAAAGACACGGTTTGTAGCGTAATTCGTAGTGTTCGGAACTTTCAGAAAGTTTCACAGTAGCTGAAAATAGAATTACGCGGGCTAGGAAACTTTTCCATTTTATAATGTAATTAAAGTACACCTCACAAACTGACAGCCGGGCCTTTAAATCTGTGACAAGTTTTAATTTCCGCTGGTATATTAAATAATGTTACTCGAGCTTTTATTTATTTATTTTAATATAAATATTTCGATCGATGTTTTCGTTTCGCAATATATTAAAATTATTTCAGAAACAACTGTAACTTGCGCATTCATAGGTTCTTCTTCTTTCTTCAAATCAAAGCAGAAAGCAACTAACTTTCATTTCTCTTGGAGGATACACGGTTTCAGCGAATTGTGCATTCAATAGACAATCAAATGTCGTTTGAAGAAAAGGCTTCCATGGCAGATCCACGAGCAACGCGAGCTGAAAACAATTGTTTCACGTCGAAACGCGTAGTAGCGTGCTCTCTTTCAGCGATATCGCGTTAGCGATTTCGAGTTTGTCGGTGCTTTATTCTTTCGGCCTGGAAACCATAACAGTAATGAAAGTTCCGAGATGCATAAAGACTCGGTTGCTAGGTTTCGTGGCCTGGCCGCGATATACATGGATTTCTTTGGTGTGGCTAAAAGCCTCCTGTGGTTTTAACGAAAGCCAGAAAATCTCGATCCTTTTGTTTCATTGCTGAGATCGTAAATGATGAGATTTAGAATCCTTCATTTCCTCGTTACAAAGATCACTGTTGACACATAATGTACATAAAACAATCGTAAAGCAATCCATCAGACTATATATATATATAATTAATAATTTACAATATTTAGTAATTTACAAGTACATAATTATTTCGAATCGCGTGTATAAATTATAGGCATATTTATAATACAAGTTAGCTTGTCCCATTTCAGAAATTACATTCGTTTAAAACACGTGTATTGGCTTATCAACGATTTGCTTTAATCATTGAAGCATAAAATGTATTTTATTCACTGTTTGTTGTTGTGGCTCTATTTGACCAGTCATATATTCGGTTAATTGCATATTTGTAGTTTGTTCAGTTTCAACAGATTCGTTTCTGTCGCGTTCATTATGCATAAAATGATATATATCGTCAAGCCCTTTCAATAACTCTTTGCACAGACATACACGTGCATACATCTATTTCGTGTATCGTTTTATCATCAAATAAAACCAAAAGAATAATCGTATCAAAGGTATTAAAGTTGATATCGACTTAATGAGTAAGTACATGTTGAAATGTTATTATAATTCTTTTATCACTATACTGCGACCTTTTCTGCAAATTTATATTTTTATCAGTACATGACTAAGAAGTAGAGTCTATCATGACTAGAGATTTGTTGTTTCACCCATTAAAATAAAAAAACATCATATCATATATATTTCAGGCATTCTCGAACCTTTAGATCTTCTATAAATCTATAAGCATAGATATAACATAACCACCATATAACAAGAACACATAAATTGTGCATTATTTATCGAAAAAGTCGTTCATTCTTTGGAAATCGCGTTTGCAATTCTTTTTGTAAAATTAACGATCGAATTTCATTATTGCTGCGTAAAAATAAATCTGGCACAAACGATTTATTAATGTATCGTATCTTATTATAATTTTCGTGCAAAATATCTAAATAAACGATTCAGCCAAAATTGAATCGGAAGTTAAAATTTCCGCCCGATATACATAAACAATGTTAATTTCGCTATTGTTTCGTGCATGTAATACGATCGTGCCATTTAGATTAATAATATTTAGCATAATCACAGGTATAAGCACAATTGTTGAGCATTGTGATTAATGTTATTTTATATTAATTTCGAGGAATAATGTCTGCCAACGCATAGCCGGCGAGCATCCAACAATTTCTTCGCGCATTTAAACGAACAGTAAATCGTGTTAAGGCTCATATGGCAAATATTTTGTGGATCGCTTGTCGGCAAGCAGACGCGAAAGGTGATCAGAATCTGAATAAAAATGTTTCATTTCCATTAAAAAATGTCTGTACTTAATAATGATATTCATAAAACGGTTTCGCATATATTTTCTTCTCTCATACGAAAGTAAAGTCGATTATTCCAGCAGCGTGTGTGTCGTTTTTAATTCCGATAATCAAGGTTTTACTATAATAGCATACTAAGGAAAGAGAAGCGAAAAAAGTTTCGAAAATCCGATAATTCAACGGAAGTCGTCGGTGTTCTGTGTAAAGAATGCACGATGCGTGTAGAGAAGATGAGAAGGGATCGTTTGCCTTCCGACATTTCGAAAATTATACGGATCGAGCGCCGTGAAATCGCGTGGGCACGCACACGAACCCATCGAGCGACGCTCGGGGATAAATCTTCGCTGTTAATAGGCTTATGTCACGATTTAATACGAGCTCCACGGGTTCATGACGATCGAAGAAAAAGGCTACACGTTCGGTCTGGTAACATGCCGTGTAAGCGGATCGCTTTATCGTGAAACACATCGGGATTCTCCTTGTCTTTGGCGACAATTTCGCGTTAATGTTAATTGAGAAACGATGCGATGTACAATGGCGATATAATTTGTTTTTCATGGTTGTCTCTCGTAGAAAGGTTTTCATTAAGATAAAGGTTAGTAACTGGATGAAACGCGACGAGGTTTTCCTTTAAGGAGACCCGAATCTGATTTTTCTCAGCGCACTGTCATTTACATACGAATCCTCGCATTTCACGGATTATCTTTTTTTTGAAGACACTCGACGAAGAAAGAATGAAAAAGTTACGCAACCACGATGAAAGGCGGGAAGAAGAGAATAATACGAATAAGTCTATCAGAGATCCCTGATGCGGCGTTTCGCAAACATTTCCGCGGTATTCGCATAATCGCGTAATAACTTAATCTGTTTCAGTTATTCAACGTAAGAGCTCGATCCCACCTCCGATTTTCAGGCTCATGAATGAATAATTACGGATTACTCGAGGTGGAAAGAACTTTTGAACGAGAAAAGCGTGTCGTGTGGAATATTTTCGCAAACTTTTGCTCCATGAATAGCAAAAACGTTTTATCGAACTTCCTTCTATTCTACGCTAGAATCTCTACCATACTAATTAAATTAACAGGATCTTAATTTTATCTCGTTGAATTCTCAGATACACGCTCAAGCAGGATTATCTAAATAATAATTAGTTCTTTTAACTTTTTTAAAGGTTCTTCTTACTTGTAATATTCTAGTTTGAGTAGTTCGTTCAGTAGAAACAATTCTGTTTAAAGCTCTGATAAAATAAAATTCGAAATTTCTTTATATCGTATCTTAATACATCGATTTGTGTGAGATAAAAATGACTGTATTTTAGTATGTATTATACAAAAGTATTGAACCACCTACTAAACGGAAACAGTTTGTTTTTACGTCGTAATTCCAAAGAGCGCTTAAGAATTATCGGTAGTCCTCGAAACACAATGACGTAGTCTTAAGCTACATTCGACACTCGATCTAATCTATGATTCTTATTAACTTTTCAACTCGTCGCTTATTAACAGCCCCAAAAAACCAACTCTAATCTTTCGACCCTTTTTTTCTCATCGTGTTTAACCGTGAGTTGTTCGGTTTACACAGCGGCATCTTACTGGATTTAAAAGGAAGAGGCCTGTAAGAAGGAAGTCGGACGTCTGTCACAAGTGCGTCTCTCAGTTTCTTTTTGAAGGGCGGCTGGTATGGGTCGATGTATCGTTTCGTTTTCCATGCTGGAGCTTGGCTGGTCCCAGCTGAAGGCAGTCACTTAATACGTTTCAAGGAGGGATTAGGTATCGTGTTTCTCGGGACTCCGGACTTAACCGTATAACGCTCGCCCGGCCCCTGGCATCTGCTCTCACTGCGAATTATGACGTCGTTGATTCGCAGGGCCGAATAACGTGACCTTCCACGATCGCTTTCCGATTACAGACCGCTGGAAACGTTGGAGGGTCTTCGAGAATAGGGATACAATTCCCCGTAGCACTGTTTTTCGAAGAAATTAAGCACCAGGGATGATAAAACGAGAATTCTGTAAGGTTTAAAAGGATTGAAGTGCTTAAGTAGTAGAAAGAGTAGTTTGGGTAACTGTAATAGAGGGAATTTGGTTGAACAGTTACATATGCGTACACATTAGCGAATTTTTTTCTAGAAGAGAGCTAGATTCCGGCAATATTATTTTGGGAATTTTTGGAGATTGAGGTTGGAAGGGATGGAAGTGCTCGAATTTTAGGTAAAGAGGATTCGCTAACTGTAAGAAATGAAATTCTACTATGAAATGGAAGTCTGCTATTTTTGGATTCTTGAACATGTTAAAAAAAAAAAAAAAAGGAAGAAAAGGAATAAAAGATTTAAGACTTTCACACGTCCTGATTATAATTATGACCACAATTGTTAAAACTTTGGTGGCTTCCGAAAGGTATTGAACCGTATTATATAGTTTCCCAAACGGATATATTTGACAAAAACGAAATAGACGTCGTACAGGAAAATCTTGAATATACCACTTACGAAGAGTGATGCACTAATCCGTAATTGAAGCAATTGAATGGAGTATATAACAGTTAACGTCTAGACACCCAATATCAGAGATATTCATAATTATTTCCTTACATCCTATAGCCATAACTTTTCATAGATCTCGTATTGTATCATTGTACGAAGAATAATTCCAATCAAGCGTAAAACGATTAGAATTGAAAACCGATATTTCAATCCAATTGAGATTATTCCATCATCGAATATCGCATTTTTCCTCGTGTATGTTCTTGTAAAATTTTACGTATTATATCTGCCATTTTTCGTCGCGTTATTTTTAATTCTGCTAATTGACGTGACAAACGATACAAATTGTTGCGGTCATATCGATAAAACTCTGAATTTGCATAAATATCCTAGCAATTATACACATCCCCTCCCTCAAGAACGATTCTTACAGAATTTACCATATACGAAAATTATATATTTTTACATATTATTTATTCTGAATATCGTTGCTGTTTAAATTTTTGCGAGAGCATAAACACATTCGCAACCTACTCATAGGTATTTCTCGAGATGGGCATGCAAAAAGCGAACACGATGTAAACAATGAACGCGGAAAACGCGAGCGTGGAAGAAACTGCAATCATCGCGTCATTGTCCCCTTTTGTCGGTGGAAATATCAATACTCTGGCGCTGGTTGCTGCTTCTGGTGTTCGTTGGATCCAAGCCGAGAGAGGCAGGAGAGACACGGACGCGACGCGATGAACAATGTCCGCAACGTTGCACCGGAAATAAGAACCGGCGCGTACGAGTTGACCATTGTCATTTAGTAAGCCCCCTGTTCCATTTGATTCTATTCACGCCCCGGGGAGGACCGGATGTGAGGTCAGCCGCGGCTCGTTTAAGTTCGAAACTACTCCGGTGAAAAAAGGCCCACAAAGGACGAGACATTTTCGCGTGACAACGCGTGACAACGTCTCCTGCGTTTAGCCTCGGTTCGTTGTTACCTTTTCAATTTCTCAACGCTTCTCAATTTCTCGACGCGAAGGAATTCCTTTTCTTTCTACGTTGAATAATCGATCAGCCGAAATGGTAAAGAAGGGAATTACCAAAAGCGAAGATCTCCAATCGAAGTAAAAAACGTATCTTCTTATTGAAACGCGGATATTGTTCATACAAATTGTATCGATATCGCAAGGAAAAACAAAATCTACGTTCTTACGAATAAAGAAAACGGAAATCGAAGAACTTTTTTGGTTTTAAATGTGATGATTAATAAGATACATATACGTGTATATTATCGTTTATAAAATATACACAAAGTGATTGGATTTTTGAACAAATGAATTTTTATTTTCAACTATTTAAACGAGAAGTGAAAAAGTTGAAATACGCGACGTAGATACAGACAAAGTATCTCGCCCATCGTTTAAACAGTAAACACAAATCAACCATGAACATACCCGTTTCGTGAATAGTCCGAAAATTAACCACTCGATATGTCCACAACATGGTGTTCCATACCGTATCAGCAGCGCGATAAGCAGCTAAGTGTTGAAACGCAATTTAAAGCCGACCCTTCATGATGAGAATAGCACGAATTCTGCTAATCATGCCTCATCGTGGCTTCATTCAGTTCGATTCACCTTCCAATTTCAACAGCTTTCAGAAATCGATACAACAGTTCGTGCTATGCCGATAGTACCAGTAATTGTACGCCGACGCAATTAAAATAAAAATATTCAATAAATCCTTGACTTATAACAAACCAAACAAATATTATGCAATCACACGAATAAATCATTTACGTTTTACTTATGACGATGCTCGTGTTGTCACCGTCACATGGATGACGATGCGGTCGTGTAGACGTATACGCGCGAACTGTTTAAAGGGAGGCATAAATCTAAATTAGCCAGTGGATTATAGTCGACGAAATAATTTATCGTCGTTTCGGGATTGCCGAGCTTCGTTTCTCGCGCAATGTTCGCAACATAAACGACGATCGATCTTTCTCAATCCCAACAAATTTCGAAAGCTGCTGACAAATCAAATATTTCGATCGCAGAGAAAACGATTGTTCGATAATTCGATCCTTCTCTTCATTTGATTATTTACAATCGCATCGAT
Organism: Bombus impatiens; assembly: GCF_000188095.3. NCBI lineage: Eukaryota > Metazoa > Arthropoda > Insecta > Hymenoptera > Apidae > Bombus > Bombus impatiens. The sequence continues at coordinate 1,654,782 of NT_177059.1, read as the reverse complement.
CACCATAATAAGTTATTACCGATTCAATTGAAATCGTATTTCCAACAAAATTAGATTCTAAAGCAGATTCTTAGTTTCAGAACGACGTTTCAATACGAGCGGAATTATGCTGTACCATTTCTTATATTTAACGTACGTTCCATCATAGATAAATGAAAGGAAAGGTACCTCCTATTCATAACGTAGAAACCATTTAAAACTTTGTCCGGAACACCTCGACTAATTCCACCGTATCTCGTCAAATTTCAGGTGGTGTCAGCACTCATGCTTTAGTAAAACAGCGAAGAAACTGAGAGAGGAGCGGACAAGAGGCAGCACGATGTGGCGTATAATCGTGGTCGCGGTCCTGCTGGTGACCGCGGTGTCGGTGGACGGCGATAAAGTGGTGGTTCTGCCTCATGACGTCTATCCGGGCTACGAAGTGACGCTATTCAACACAAAACGGCCATCGAACTTTCATCTAATGGAGAACAATTTTTCCAAGTTCTTCACCGTGCTCGGGAACGGTCTGGTGATGACCACGTCCGATTTATCGCCGTTGGTCGATCGACCAGTCAACCTTATCGTACTGGAGGAATTGGCCAACAGCACCGAAACGCATTTCCTTCATCTCTACGTAATTAATCGCAGAAATATGATCACCTTCTCTCACGATCACTTGGGCGAGGGAGAGGTTGCAGAGAATTCTGCCGCGGGCACCTTGATCGACGGTTTCCCTGTTCTAAGGGCTCGAGGGAGCTTTCCGGTTCATTATACCATTCTGCCGGACGAGACAGGCGACAGACCGTTCGCCTTGAAAGAGGAGGATTCGAATCAAACGGGATTCAACTTGACGTTGAACAGCCAAAAGGAGGGCGTCAGAGTGGTGACCGCAAAACCTCTGGATCGAGAGACTAAGAAGCTTTACACGGTCGTGATCCACGCTTCTGACGGCTATCTGCTAAGCAGTTCGCAAATCAACGGCCTGGTGCACGTGTTGGACGAGAACGACAACAGTCCCGTGTTCGAAAAGGAGCAGTACACGTTCGAGATCAGACCGACCAGCTCGGACGGTATTAACAAGAATTCCGTCGCTCTTCCTGGCTGGAAACGATTCTCCACCGTGGGCAAGGTGGCGGCGAAGGACGCTGACGGTGACAAAGTCGCGTACAAATTGCTTACACCGAGCAGCCTACTGGTGGTCGTGCCACAGACCGGGGAACTGATGCTCGTTGGCGAACCGGAAATTACCACGGAGGAGGACAGCGAATGCGTGGTGATCGTGGAGGCCCACGATGTGCGTAGCCCGAGTCGATCGACAGAGAAACCGGCCAAGGTCGTCGTAAGATTTTTAACGTCCGAGTCGACGGAGGTGGAGGTACATAGAATACAGAAGAGAAGGGTGACGAGAGCTGTTAGGCCTACGAAGAAGGTGGACTTCACGGAAGCGGACGGCGACGTCGAGGGAAAAATCGCGTTTTATTTGGAAAAGGAGAATGAGAAAGAGACGTACAAGATCAGGGATGAGAATAAGTGGGTCACGGTAGACTCGAATGGTTCGGTTATAGTCAAACAAAAATGGGATTACGAGGAGCTGGGATCGGAAAAGACCATTGATTTTTGGGTGACTATTACGAACACAGGTAAATTATTTAAGACGCGTAAGGTACTTTTAACGATATCTCGAGATATTTCTTCGCGAATTTGTCTAAATAATCGTATATCGTTTAGATTTCTTTATTTGTTTTTCATTTCTGGTAAAACGAAGCTTTTAAGGGTAGAGAGTGACGAAAGAAATAATAGTACAAAAAATTGTGTTAGAAATGTTATGAGATTATTGTTTGGGAGAATTAAACCGTATAATAAAAGATCAAGATATACGTATGATACTTGATGATGAATTATTACTTATGAGTCACTTTAAAGATTGAGGAACCAAAAAGTGATAATAGTAAAAAAAAGATGCTAGATTTCTTCCCATGTTTCAGAATCACTCTCTACAAAATTTAATTTTTCTGATTGAATTCTTCTCGATCTTTTATAAGTATCATATTGTTTCTTTTAATTAATCTTTATTTTGTTATTCGCCCCGTGGCCGAAGAACGGTGTTCGCGGTATCCATCGTACATGCGGTGTCCATTCCACGGTACAATTTTAATTTTTACTCGACATTTTTCCTTCGAACACACCGTACATGGAGCATTCGCCTTCTCATCGTCTATACTGTTGCCTCGGTTATTCTCGTTCCTTCTGCGAATTTTCTTTCAAAGCGGATGAAGGTGTCCCTCGCTTCTTAGAAATAGTGCACGCCAAACGATCATACACTTAATCGATCGATCTCGCGAAAGTAGTAATACGATACAACATCTGGCCGTCGAATTAGGACCACTTAAAACTTCTAACATTTTTCATTCTTCTAATAAAATTGAGAAACGCGTGGAAACTTTAATACGAAAGTTTATTAATTACCGAAGTGTTATGGATATACGTGGTGTATACTTTAAGACCGGTAAGATTCTACGAGTAAAAGTTTATTTAAGTCACATCTTTAAGAAAAGAAGGGAATTTTTTGGCAGGTTTAGTGAGATTCGAAACAACGTTTGATTAATACGTATCTAAATATATTATAGGTAATTTTAATTAAAGTGGTATAATGACAAATTACTGGATATACGTGTATAGCGATGTTTCTATCTGAACAAAAGTGAATATTAATTTAATACAAAAGCACCTGTATCCTTTTGGTAATCGTAAAAAACCATTTGATAATCCTAATGTGAAATTAATTACGATTGTCCACGCGATCAATAATAATTGAGGCAATGAAGGCAAGACGATTTCTCATTTTCGACATAGCATCGTAATCGCGAAAGTAGAATTTTTGCGCATGGATCCGATTCGATGGTCAGAAGCTGTACAATACGAGGCACGGCAAGAAATATCGAAAGTTTACATCCGGCGTGAAGCTCTCTGCTCTTTGCTCTTTGCTCGCACGTGGATACAATTTCCTTTCGAAACGGGTAATTGTTCGAACGTGCGGTTCGTACACTGGGGTCGAGCGATAATTACAGTTTCACCGGGAAAAATGTGCGGGGCGCATGTTACGCATGAAGGGGCCGGAAGGAATTAAATTACGTCGTATTCCGGTACGTTAACGTTATTTAGTAACGCGGCTTGCTCGCGAAATTATTACGTTGTCACAGTTTCCAGTATAATGCAGACATCGTTCTCACATTTTAATTTTGTTCTACTTCCTCTTCCTTTTTCTTTTGTTTCAACCCCGTCTGTTTGAATAGACCACGATCTATTAATTATGACAGCTAGCAGGAAACTCAAAGGTATTTCTTGCCGTACATCTGCACTTTAGTTATCTGTGCTTTTGTGTCACTCTTACTAATAACCAATGTTTTCTTTCCCGCATTCTCGGCTTCCACAGGATTTCAATGTAAGTAGGCACACGTGTCATGCTTATTTTTATATTTTTTCTTACAATCGTACGTTTGCGTGTACTTGGTGTAAAGACAGACGTACTAGGAGACGATAAAAATTCTACGCTCTTAGTTTCGTACTATGTCGGAACAGAATGTGTCTTTAAATTGAAATACTTGCGATTGAAAGTTTTGTTTGCTTCGAGAGTGATATATTTTGAAGTATTTCAAAATTGAGATGGTAAAATATTTTCATTCGAATCGGCAAAAGAAGGGTATGAAACTAGAATCGGACAATTTTTATCTATACCTCGTATATGAATCGAAACAGCTTTGGTAGCTTAGTAGTTCGCGTAGAATGGAACGATCTTATATTTTCTTGCATTAGACGCTGATTCAAATTATAGAGCTTGCTACGTAGAGCGCTGTTTCGCTGGGTCGACAGTGTTTATAAGCGATGACGGAGGAAAATGTAATTTAATAAACCGAATTCCTCTGCTGATGGAAGCTTTAGTGACAAAATGTTTGACGCTATAGCAATTCGGCCTATAGATAAGATTTTAACGCCGTTCTGGACCAATTTTCTAAAAATCTGTTCGTCGTGTCGCGTCGTCAGAATTCGTTAACTTCTCCACGATGTAAGCGTAATATCTTTTAATCTGCACAATACAATATCTACGATATTTACACAGTATCGTTGCAAAAGAAGAACAAATTCCCTATTTTAATCTTTTCATATCAGTCGCAATTGGATTACGGACGTCTATGCAAATTCATATTTTTCTAAATTCAATTAAATCCGAACAAATTTATCTTAACCAATACACGTTCTAACTCGCTGCTTTAAATATTTCACATATCTTTGCATATTACGCGTATCATGCACATAATTGCACTTGCAAATTTATATCACTATCACGCCAAATCCATTCACAAACATTTCCATCGATCCAATGTATCGAACACCATTTTCGTAATACCAATATCGAGTAATTCGAAACGACTGAAACGTTTGGAAAACGTAGGGCCAAGCTTGTTTTATCCTACACCTGAAATAGAATATCGTACTAGAATTGAATATACCGCCTATATACAGAGCAATTTCATTTGAAGGCTCGCGTTAGATTTAACAGGCCAAAGGTCAAAGCGTCGGACAAGATAACGTCAAATGGTATTCGGTCACCGCCTTTGAACACTGTCTACCGTTTTCTGTCAATGGGAGGTCACCATTGCCAAGCTGTATCAATAACCGATCGATGATTACAGACACGGACAATCAGCGTGTCATTATCAACGTGAAGGACGTTAACGACGAGCCACCGTACTTCATAAATCGGCCTCTACCAATGCAAACGGTCGTACAACTGAATGCACCGCCGAATACTCACGTGTTTACCCTTCAAGCCAGGGATCCTGACACCGACAGCAATATTCACTATTTCATCGTACGAGATCGAAGTACGTATGAATTGGATATTAACGTGTATAAGCCATAACGTTGCCAATCGAGCCGTGAAAACTCAGCGTAGAAATGCTCGAACGTTACGTGCATTTCGATTGAACGCGATTATCTAGCCTGTAACGCTTGTATAACTGGGAATTACTCCGCCGTATATGGTGTAATACCATAATTGCGAAGGGAAATTATGACGGGTAATCGATATTGCGAGCGAAGTTTCTTAATCGTTCGACGCTTTGAGTAGTTCACCGGAGGATTCCGTGGATCGTGGGAAAATATATGGAAGATAATTTATCACGGCTGTCGTGTTCGTAAAAGTATAGGGAGAAGTATGTAGCCGTGCATGCAATGTAGGTACAGATCTTCCTAAGGCGAATCTTCCACTCAAAACAGCGAATAGTATCCATCGAAGATTACGTACGTATTTACCGCACACTGTATCTCCCGACTTATCTACGATACCGATGAATTTACAGAATAGATACAACGAGACATTAACGAGTATTTTCTTAGTTTTGTAACGATGTGGTAATTACGTACGCCGTATCGTGAGATAATGTGGTATGATGAATTTTCTATGGAATGAAATAACTTTTAATTAAGGCTTGATAGCGGACAACGTTATCTTTGTAAAACAAGCAACAGCGAAAAATTCCATGAAACCAGGAAATGTAAAATTCTGTAACGTTGAATACTAAAATTTTATCTCGTTGATAAGAGTTGGAGAAGAAAACAATGATGATAGAAATAACGCGATAAAAAGTTCTATAAAATCTACAGATCCATTAGGGGAGGGAAATAGAAGATTCGACCATTACGATTTCAACTCTCGAGGAAAAGAAAAATAAAAGACAAAAAAAAAGAAAAGAAAAAATAGGAAAATAGTCGAAAAGACTGAGAAAGGTATATAATAAGTAGAAAATTGACGATGATTTGCGACAAGGGTGCTAGTTACCACGGGGACCGCTTTCCATGAAATATCCATGAAAATTCCGCGTGAATCATTCAATCCCTCCCGTTCAATGTCGATCGCCATAAAATTATCCAGTTGAAAAATAAATGGTGCGCGTTTTACTTTGCAGCTGGAGGCCGTTTCGAGGTAGATGAGCGATCCGGCGTTGTACGCACCCGAGGGACCGATCTTTTTCAGCTGGACATGGAATACGTTCTGTACGTGAAAGCGGAGGATCAGAACGGTCGTATAGATGAGAGGCGTTTTCAGTCGACTCCTGAGGAGCGTTTATCGATCGTAGGTGGAAAACGCGCGCCGCAGTTCTATATGACGGCGTATGAAGCTGAAATACCGGAAAACCAGAAGAAGGATTCCGAGTAAGTTGAACGCTTTTCAAATTTTGCTGTGCAGCCGATGCTTTCGCTTAACTCGTTTCACGTATGGACTTACGAGAGGAAATAGATATAATATCTATCCTGCAACTTGATTTGATACTGTAGTTATTCCACACTTTCAAGGTCACGGGGAATTATTTTATTTCAGTATCATATCGGTGAAAGCAAAATCATTCGCCGATCGTGAAATTCGGTACACGCTGAAGGCACAAGGACAAGGTGCAGCGGGAACATTCAATATCGGACCAACCACCGGCATTGTGAAATTGGCGAAAGAATTAGACTTCGAAGATCTACGTCAACCACACATTTATTCTCTTAGTGTCACAGCTACCGAAGATTCTGGTGGTTTCTCCACGTCAGTCGAGGTAAATATATCTGCGTCTCTATGCATTCGAATAAATGTTATTTACAATCCGGGATATCTGTAAAATTGTACTCGAGATGAGGACTATTTTTCAGGATGAAAGTGTCGTTATTTTACTTGATAAAAAATTACGCTACTTAGGGGAACAAACGATACATAAATAAAAGATATTTCGATAGAGAACCGAGCGCTTGTAAAAGAAAAGAAATATTTTTTCGTTAAACAATCAAATTACGTATTATCAGTTTTCTACTTTGAATTTCCTACTATAAACTGGTATTTGGAGCATTTTTTAATCACAGCTCTTTTATATAGTAGACCGGCGATGTAAAGAAAACTAGGACAGCGAGAAATTGTTATCAAATCGTCGACTTGATCGAGTGGTCGTTGTTCAAATTGTCGCATAATTTTCCAGTTAACCATACGGGTTTCGGATGTAAATGATAACGCACCGAAATTCGAATTGCCTGATTATCAAGCACACAACGTGGACGAGGACATATCGTTAGGCACAAGTATACTGAAAGTGAAAGCAACCGATGCGGATTCTGGTGCAAACGCGGAAATAGAGTATCTGGTGTCGGACGACCACTTCAGCGTGGACTCGAGTGGGATCATTGTTAACAATAAACAGCTGGACGCTGATAACAACAATGCTTACTACGAATTCGTAGTTACCGCCAAAGACAAAGGTATATGTTCCCTTTAGTTCACTATGTACTTTTCCTAGATTTCTTAATCTTTTACTAAAATATTGCGGTTGTATTTATTTGTCTTTTATAAATGTTACGGGATGAAACTTGAAAAAGTAAGATTGAATTTTCTATTTATATTCCGCAGTTATAGTACGTAAAGTAGATTTAGTAAGTAAAGAGATTGATGACACTTTAATGCGTGGATTCATCTTTCAGAAATTCAATAAAACTTCTATCTTTTATGTTCTCGTTATTTCAGTTTGAAACGAAGAAAAGAATAAAAATGTATTATAAATAGCATAATCATCCATTTTTCAACCCTTTCAGGACGGAATGTTTCTTTTTCTTCTTTTTTTTTTTTTTTTTTTACATTTTCAGCCACGTTTTGTTTAGCAGTTATCGATAATAGAAATACGTGTTTTTGCAAGGAACACGCTAAAAGCATAACGCGCTAAATTTTCAAGGCAATTTTTGTAAGGAGTGTTTTCTTTGCTCTTCGTAGAGCGTAGAGCTTGATACCTCATTTGCAAGCATATCATTTTTTCATATCGTTCTTGGCCCAATTTATGTACCCATTCTTTTCATATTTTTTTCATTCTCCATTCTCGTATTATTTCCTCTAACATTCGATTACGTTTTCAGGTGAACCACCGAAAACTGGCACGGCGACAGTCCGTATATATACGAAGAACAAGAACGACGAGGAACCAAAGTTTTCGCAGCAGGTGTACACGCCAAACGTGGACGAGAACGCCGGACCTAACACGCTGGTCACAACTGTCGTCGCTTCCGACAAGGACGGTGACAATGTTCGGTTCCGATTCGTCGGTGGTAATACCACATCCGGCCAGTTCGTAATCGAGGAGATCACGGGTGTGATTCGTCTCCATGGTAAAGCGATCTCTTTGGATAGAGATAAATACGAGCTGAACGTGACTGCTCTCGACGACGGTGCTTGTTGCCCCAATGGAGAAACCACTACACACACCAGCACAGCTGTTGTCGTGGTCTTCATTACTGACGTGAACGATAACAAACCAGTTTTCAAGGAATGCAGCATGTACAATCCGAAAGTCGAAGAAGGTGCGCCAAATGGTAGCACCGTAATCAAGGTTCAAGCTACTGACGAAGATAAGGGAGTGAATGGACAAGTGAAATACTCGATCGTACAGCAACCGAATCAGAAGGGAACCAAGTTCACCGTCGACGAAGAGACTGGACAAGTTTTGACGAATAAGGTATATTTTGCTATTAAGTTGGTTGATTAGAGAATTTATGGTAAAAGGATGTAGGTATTGACGAGTATTGCGAATGTTTGTGCAAGTCGATTAATAGCGTTATGAAATGTTTTATATTTTTTCTTTTTTCTATGATATAAAATTGGAAAATACGTTTTTTATGTTTGAGAGTAATACGAGTGTAGAACGGCTTCCAAACTTTTACGAAAAGTAATAGTTTAGTAAATTAACGAATTGGAGAATTAAGGAATTAAAGTTATCAGAGTTTATTAAAACTACTTTGATATTTTCAGGTATTTGATCGTGAAGGCGATGATGGAAAATTTGTATCAGTTACCGTTAAAGCAACGGATCAGGGTGAACCTTCCTTGGAAGGTGTTTGCTCCTTCACTGTTGAAATCACCGATGTTAATGATAACCCACCACTGTTCGATCGTCAGGTGAGTAAAACTATAAAAAACTATAAGTATTACTTGCGTAATGTACATAATTTACAAAATGAACACCATTACACAATTTAAGAAACCAAACGAATTTTTTCATCATATTCCGAAATCTCTGTAAATTACAGTTGATTTACTTTTCGATCTTTATAAAGCAACTCTAATTACATTCGCAGAAGCTTCCTTAACAAGCACAAGTACCCCAAGCTCGCGTAATAAATCAAAATCATTAAATTTCCTCCATCGATAAACTACTAAACTAACAGTAAATACAGAAAACAGCCAGAAGAATAACGAAAATTTTCACGTAAAGCATTTCGAAAGATAGCCGAAGGCGAGCTCTTGCTTTGCGTTTTGTTTCGTTTCGATATTTCAATTAGTTTCTCAGATGTTACGTTTTAAAAACTACGTTTATAACGTTCATATTGTCGTATCGTTCATTCGGGCATGACCTACTTTATTCTTTGAAAATGTGTACGTTGCGAGTAGTATGTGATAGCAAAAAAATTGCTGACTCCATATCGCTGATCACAGTGCGATGCAGGTGCTTGGGGCAGGTCAGTTGCAACGTGCGAGCGAGAAATTCGACAGTTAAAATCCCGATATCTAGAAAATTACATTTCATATCAACTTGGAACGGAGGGCATTCTAAAGGCGCGACTATCAAACAGTTATTAACGTTATTATAAGTAAGGATTTATTAGAGAATGTAATGTTATTAATTCCAATTTTTGAAGAAAGGAAAACGCAGTAACGTTTAATGATTGAATTTTCAAACAGAAAGTCTTAATAGACAGTTCTTTCAATCAAATGTCTTCGAATGGAAGACTGATAAACTTGATCGTTAAAAATACTTCTATACTTTCAATTTATACTTATGTTCTAATCGTGAGTAATACATTTACGTTAGGATGTATTTTAAATTGAAGAATTAAAGGATTAAAGTTGTTAGGTTGTAAAAGATATTTCGAAATTAACTTTTTCTTAAATATTAGTAAGACTGATTAACGGCCACAAGTAGAGAACATAATTCGCATTTCTCGACCTTTACAGCAACATACGCTGTACAAGTAGTAAATTTAAAAAGTCAACAGTTAAACGTTGCTAGATTCTAAAAGGTAGTCCCAAAATATCCTCTTTTTAAATTTTAAAGTAATTTTTTAAAGTAATTAGTCTCGATCGTAATTAAGTTATAGATTAATTGTATTATCAGAATATTATCAAACTGTGAGAGAAGAATCAGGTTAGAAGCGGATAAATATGCACTCCTTTCGACATATGCGAATGTTTTAGTAGCAAGTACATGTTTGACGTTTCGTTCCATTTGTATTTGTGCCGTGTCTCATTTGGACAATTTCCTGATATTCATCGTCGGAGCAAAATATCAGCGGATATTCATTGCGAAACGAGAGGCGAGGGTGGGCGGGCTAAAAACTAAAGAAGAGAAAATTGCCTTTCGCGTAGTGGTATTGCGGCACTTGATGCCCTTTGAAATTCAAGCGTTGACTATGGCGGTACACAAAGGGACACGTTCGAAGGAAATGCAAAAGATGCTTGACCGGGCCATTTTGCACTTTGTGCGCCGGAATAGCTGTTCGGAATAAATTAACAGACTCTTGTTCGAAACAAATGAAAGAGGATCTCTTCGTGGTTTGCATATTATTCGTTCGCCATATGTCAGTCTTTTCTCTTTCCCTTTTCGTTTATGAAATTAACATCTGATGCTTTGTTGTGCAAGCATGTGCCATTTAATCTGGAAATTATCACAGAGAAATTTCATGGAAATCGTGAACTATATTGTTTTCTCTCTATAAAGTAGTCTATTTCTATTTTTGTTCTCTCCTCCTATATATATTCAATTCTTCATTTTATTTCATCTAAACGAATATTTGTAAAAAAAAAGAGACGTTACATGTTTTTATCTAAAGACAAAATTTCCATTAAGTTTTTAATTTAAATTTAATTTAAATCTTACTTTAACGGTAATGTAGTTACGATGTTTCATTTTTACTTTTAGAGAAAAATCTTTTTGCTTATAAAAGAAATAACACTAAAAATTAATACGCATAGAAATAATTTTTCCCAGTGTAAATCTCTTAATGATTAAACGTGGAATCTATCTTTCATAGAAACCAGCTCCTCGTTTATAAATCCGCAAATGAATTCTCATCTATTTTCAGCGATACGTAGAGAATGTAAAACAGGACGCCAGTATCGGAACAAACATTCTTAGAGTATCGGCATCGGACGAGGATGCCGATAATAACGGTGCCATAACGTATTCATTGAGCTCTCCTAACAATGAACAAGGATTGGAGTACTTTGAGATTCAACCAGAGTCTGGTTGGATCGTCTTAAAGAAGCCCCTAGACGTGAGTATTCTCGTTAATGAAAATCTACATATATGACTCTCTTTAGCAGTAACAACAGCAATCGTTCTCTGGAGGACCACCGTGTGTTCTCGAGCAAGAAACATCCGGTTCTTCGAGCTGCGTCTATCAACGATCACCTTTTATGCTTCGATCGCGTTTACAAATATTTATCGACATAAATGTACGGTATTAGAACATTATAAAGTATTTTCATACAACGATGGTATTATATCGTAAAAAAAAAGAAAAGAAGGGAAAAACGACAAGGAAGAAAAACTAAGCGCAAGTTTCATGATGTCAACGAAGAACTGATTAATAAGCCGAGAATGCACGTGGCGTTCTCCAATATTATTAGATATGCCCAAATTTACGATATACACATACACGTATATGTACCATAAAGGATACTTATACGTGTGTGTGTATATTGAAGAAATATATATATAGATATATAGATATATTTATATTTATATTTATATGATATAAATACAAAACTTTTTGTGAGTGTACACCTTCTGCCGATATATATCTCTATATTGTACGTTTACGTTGACTTACGTTCTTTAACACGAATCCGTTTTGTTGCTGATCGGATAACTTGTATACTAATATACGTTTTGGTCGGCAATTATTTCTCTAATTATCACTAATATGCAACGAAATGAGTTTCCTTTTTACGGCACATGTATAGAACTTTTTAATTCCCATTGATATGCACAATGTGTTCACTATGGTAAATACTTAGCTATGCCTGATTTCCTTCAAACGCTTCATGTACCTGAATCGATCGACCGTTCGGGCTATTTTCGCAACAGAACACTCTCTCTCTGTCTCTCTCATTCTTTCTATCGAGAACATGCTCGCGGCGCGAGTACCTTTTAAACAAGTTCCAATCGAGCTATCGAACACCTCTTATCTCCAAGTTTTGTTCATCGCCGTGTCGATTGTCAACGTACGTCATTCTATCTTTTTTCCTTATTTTACATAAGTATTTTTTATTTCCTCTTGATCACTTTCGTTCGATCTGTTTCTTTTTTCTGTTGTTCCTTCAACGTTCGCTTGATAACAAAAAAAAAAAGAAAAAAAGAAAGGAAGAAAAGAAAAGAAAAGAAAAAGCGAAAAAAGAACACATTTCTCGACGTTTTTATTTTTCGATCGTTCAGAAAGATTCGTGTTTTTTCTTCCCGCGCTTTTGTTTCACTTAAATTCTTGTTTCCCGTTCGCGATTATTTTCGATTCATCGGAATATTTTCAATTACGAAAAGAAAAAAGAAAAGAGTAAAGGTGAATCGCGGCGCGGTTTCGAGTTGCGCGACCCGGGCCAAACGACTCGTGACAAACGAGCGTGTGCACTTTTCATTATCCAACCTTAGCCACGGAGAAAGACTGTCTGCGTGTTTTCTTTTTTTTTTTAATCATGGTACTCTTTTTTTTTGTTCTCTCTCTCTTTTTTGTATACGCGTCACAGAGCGCCGCGGAGAAACGACACCGGGAAGGAAACGATCGAATAACAGAGCAAAAGGAAGGGAAACGAACGAGACCCAACTAATTACCTTTTAATTAATTCTCCTTAACTTAAAATACTAATGTGAATGTTTTTCAAAAGGGAAGTGATGTTTTTTGAACTTCCAGGAGCAGGTGGGAACGACATTTTTTGAGCCCCACGTACGGTGTACTTCAACCTCTACGCATTTTGTGGTGCATCAGACATAAACAATTTTTGAAAATGCTTGCAATATTTTATATGAATGTGTTTTTGATTCCTTTACAGGAACTCTGATCTCTCTCTCTCTCTCTCTCTCTCTCTCCCTCCCCCCTCCTCCTCCCCCTCTAGATCTTTCTTTCACTCCGTTTCTCGTATTCTTTCGTTTGAACGTTTTTTTCGGTCTGTTTCATTCTAAATTTTCCCTTTTTCGTTTATTTTTGTTCCTTGAACTTCTCGTTTCGTGCATTTTGTTTTCTATACGATTTGTGAAACTTCTCTTTTTCTCTGATTCTCTTTGTGAATATTCATGAAGTTAAATCAGCGAAAGATGTAATTTTTAACGTTTGCATTTTGTTAAGAAAGAAAAGAAAGTACATTGAAGGATGCCTTTTGATCTTTGTATTTTTTACGTTCTCTGTACACGGAGCAATTCTTTGTTGCTTTTCCTTTCGCGTGTTCTTTTGCATTTTGTACTATTTTTCGTGAAGTTTTCTTCCCTTTTGTCCGTCCCACGCTTCCTCACTTTCATCCTCTGTGCTCCCCGCAAACCACGACGTGACTGACAATGAGCCAAAAAAATAAAACCGGAAAAAAAAGAAACGAGAGACATTTTTTGCCGAGAGTGCAATAACGAATAAAACCGTAAGAAATCTGTCCGTGGTGTGACATTTTTTCTTCTGTGATTGGGGCGGCATACCACTGTCGTAACGAAACAGACAAAAATATATATATATATAAAAACGGAATAATGCAGATCTATAAACACACTCGACGAGGCAACGTAACGAAAAAATAGTAAAATAAAATAAAAAAAAAAAAAAAATACACGGTAAAAACGTCCATCGGTTTTTGAGTGTCGTTAAAAAAAACGAAAGAATCAGACGAGGGGTCGTCATAATTTTTTTTCCTTCTCTCTGTAACTCCGGTGTTCTTGATCTAAAATCTTTCTTTCTCACGTTACCCTGTTCCTCCTGATGCCTCTTTAAACGCATTCTTGCTTGCATGCAAATGCCTGCATTGGTTGATTTCGTAAAGGAACTAATTTGAATTTCTTATTGTTTATGTTTGTGTTCATTGCACCATTTACTTTCTTCGGATTTGATGATGACAAAAAAAAGGGCTGTTTTCCAGTAAGTAGGAACTACATTCTTGTGTTTCACACTTTGCATCGAGAACACCACGAGTGGGTATAACATGATACGACGATCATTGTTATATCGGCGCAAGAAAAAGACAGAAAAAAAGTAACGATAAAAAGAAATACGAAAACATGACAAAGAAGCCAAAGAATATAAGTATCGAGTTACGGTATAATACTAGAGCGCATTTCCGTTCTAATTAAATCAATGTGTATTTCAATTAATTCGATTTGTTCCATTAATTCGATTATTTCGATTATTTCGATTGTTTCGATTATTTCGTTCACCTCTATCGTTGTTCTGTGATTATTAATTGTCACTCGGAGACGTCACTCTGTTTCTTTTTTTTATATCGCTCTCTCTTTGTATCTGCGTCATCGCGCTTTTTATTTTTTTTTTTTATTATCCTAGTCTCGAGTGTATCCGTAGGTGAAGGACCTCTTTATTGTAAAGTATTGCCGATAACGTGTTCACCGAAGCTTTTCCGGATCGATCGACAGAATCATTGGGTTGGAAATTTTATGAGAATCGCGTCAAGTTTGATTTATTGGACGTTTTTTTAATTCCTGTTCAGACGTTTTACCATACATTTTTTAAGGATGCTAAGCATTAAAAAATTATCTAAATTTATATATTTTTTTTATGAATTCATAATACCCGGTCATTTAACTGTAACAGAAAATTGTAACGAAAGAAAATAATTAAGAAAAGAACGTTATCGGCATATAAAACTTCAGATTTTTCAATGTGATTTCAAAGTAATCGTGAATGAATCTTAAAGAAGCTGTACGTATGAACATTCGAGTTAAAGTAAAATTATATATCGAACATTCATATTCATCGTTGTATAACAATAACAATAGGTAAGTATCTTTTATAAAATTCCTTCTAGAGACTAATCGTGAAATTAGCGCGAAAATTTCCAATGCGAATCATTTTTATCACACAGCAAGCGTCAGGGTTACCCAGAACTGATTCGATAATGCTAGAAATTTTCAGGTAAATCACAGATTGGCAGACGCGTGGAAGAATACCTCTAAACGAGTTTTTCGATAAAAAGAGGTCTGGAATAGTAAAAAAAAAAAAAAAAAGACGAAAAAATAAAAACACATACACAAACAAAAATGTAAGATAAAACGGATCCCCTCGAGACTACATGGTCCTTCACTTTCTTCTATCTCTTTCGTTTCATTTTGCGATTAAGAGATACCCTTCGGGTCGTCCTCGACGACCACGTTAACCGCGCTCGCCACCGAGTGACTTATCTCTCGTTAATCGCCAATCAAAAATAATATACATAGATGTATATGTAAAAAAAAGAAACAAAAAACAGCTGAAAGAAAAATGCAGGAACAAACAGAAAAAATGAAAAAAAAAAAAAAAAAATAAACAAAAATCCGCCAACAACAATCCTGAAAAAATGTCCTGTGAGTTGACGGCCCAATGTTTTGCCACTAGCGTGACAGCTATCGCCTGCGAGTACGGGCCTCCGACAGAGGGATGCAAGTGTTGCACGCAGACGTGGACGTTGAGTTAGACGTCGTAGACAGAAACAATAAACCACCTGTGTGGGATGCGAATGTATACGGCCCCATTCACATCAAAGAAAATGTCACAGTGGGTACTGTAGTGACGTCGGTGAAAGCCAGGTTTGTATGCTACGACATGACCGAGACAAGACACGTGACATGCCGTGCCGTGCCATACAGTGCTACTCCCATTTTTTTTCTTTTTCGTTTCTTTGTATCATTCTGTCTCTCTTGATTATCGTCTCTTTCCGTTTCCCTCTGATGCTTTTCTTTCGCCATACGTTCACTGTGTACCACTTACGTTCACCTTATACCTATCATATAGCTTCACGTTCTGTGTATCTTTCGATCGGTTCGTATCGTTACGTCTCTCTGTGTACACTTTGGTTTCTCTCAGTGTATTTCTTCGTTCCTGTTTATTTTCACACGTACATGATGTATTTTGACGGGAGAGGAAGCATGTATGGTTAAGCACGGCGCGGTAGATCGCTGATTGGTCGGACACTCCTACTACTACTACTACCTACTTACTACTACTGTTACTACAACTACTACTACCATTACTATACTATTACCACTACTATCTATCCCTTACTTATGTTAATTGTTATCATTCGACGGAACCGATTTTCAAGAGATCATTGACAAATCGAATCGCACTGAGTTCGTCTATCTTGCGAGCGTGGAAAATTTAATCTCAATGGAATATAAATTGGAGCCAAAGGATTTTTGATGAATCGAGAAAATCGGTTCCGACGACTTTAGCGGAAAACATCCCTAGATGTGTACGAGTTCGGAAAACCGGATGCCGGATTGTCCTTAGCGCGATGATCCGTATATAGGGTAGGCGAAGATGTAGCGAGAGATCGAGGTGCCCTCGATGAAATACACGATTTTGCCCAATTTGTTTCTTCTTCCTCACGTGTATCCAGATACAGAAACACGCAGGCGCAGAAGCTGGGCATCAGCGATCAGCGATCTCCTCGTTGGAGGGACGAGTTGGCGTCCCTCGTGGGTGTCAGCACACTCAGCTTCCTGCTGGCGCTAGTCCTGCTTTGCTTAGAATGTAATCTCGCGCTAATAAGTAAGGTAGAACGGTAAAGCGGCTAATCAGAGAGCAGGATATATGACTTTTGTGGGAGGAGAGACTTCGTCCACAGGCGGACAAGAATCTAGGCAGAGACACTGATGATCACGCACGAGCAGGACTGCTACACCAGGATGTGAAAATATGGCGCACAACAGGCAGAAATTGAAACATGGGAGAGAGAGAAACAGACGACGAACAGACAGAGACCGCACGCGAAGAGGGAGAGAGAGAGCGAGAACACACGTGACAGAAGTCCTCCCGTGCTCCTCCCGAGATCAAAAAAAAAAAAAAAAAAAATAATTACTGCCACGAGTCATTACGACTGACACTAACGCCATTTGTTTTTTGTTCCCGTTTGTTATGTACACGCGGTCTGGTGTAGCGTGAGATGTACAAGCTGGAAGCGATGGCCCAAGACAAGGGTTTCCCGCCCTTGTCACGAACGGTGGAGGTACAGATTGACGTTGTGGACCGTGCGAATAATCCGCCCGTATGGGACCACATAGTGTATGGGCCGATCTACTGTAAAGAGAACATGGCCGTTGGGGCTAAAGTTGTGTCTGTTAAAGCCAGGTCTGTCACACTGTTAATGCTCCGTGCGGCTCTGCACGAACCCGCCCTGCACGCAATCTCGTGGCAGTATTGTTCTTGTGCACGTTAATTGATATTGTGTACGATTCCATACACACACGCATCTATAAACTGACACAAACACACATACACGTATATATGCGCGCCTATATCGGTCAAGTAGTTAGCGATGGGCTTGAGAATATACAATACGTAGCTTGAAGCTGACGACGATAATTTCGAACGTAAGACAACCGATAACGGGATCGTTTGATTTTTCATTGTCATTTGTTTGACGTTTCGATGATTCGTCAGAGTCTTGAATGTGTTAGCTGACTGGACAAACTGTCTTGAAATCGTTTGAAAACTTCCTAGTAGTGGTAGAAGCTGCATCAACGCTGAACCGAGTATAATACAGAGAACAATGTTGGTATAGATCGTTGGTATAGAAAGCTACAGGAATACTACGTATTTTGGTATACTCATACTGCTGCATGCATACGTTCGATTCCAACATTTCAAGACTTCCGACGTTTCAAACCATTTAAGATTCTTCGTAAAGGTTGAAACTCGAACTTGAGTTCGTTGAAAAATAACTCGCTTCAAATTCGAATAGAACGTAATTTTCTTAAGATGGTGGAAGGGTCGCGAATAAAAGAGTCGAACGCCCATCGCTATACGTGACGACACGCGGCGAACACAAGCACAAATGGACACGCATACACGTCAGGTGGTGAGCACGAGTATCGGTTTGAGCAGAAAAAAGTTAAATGAAAGAAAGAAGAAAAATATGGGGGAATACAGCGAGCAGTTCGTTTGCCAAAGCTCGTTCACGTCACTGTGATTCGCACGAGCCGCGCGTATTGTGCGGTCAGCCAAAGCGTTTCGTTCGCTCGGTTGTCGATGTATATTACCGTGAAAAAATGTCGAAAATGCAGCGCTATCTGCACTTTCGCTTTTCCACGATACTCGCACATACGGGGTCCAATCTTGCCCTTTCGTCGCGATGTTTAAGAACGGCAAAGAAATTTTGGTATTTTTCAAAACGATGAAACTACTTTTCGCGTAATTCGATGACGTTTTGTTGCATTTTTGCGAACGTGTCGCGAACAAATCGTGAGCGCTCTTGTAACAGAAATCTATTGATTTTAGGGTGTAGTTGAATTACCGTTTTCACAGGGTGTTCTCATAATGGTGGGACTGTTAAGTACGCGGTATAAGAAGAAGCATTTTCTTTCAGTTGGAACGAAGTTGTAGCTTTATCGAGGGGATCGAATTATGTTCTACGCGAATTTTAATTTCCTAAAGCCTTTTATTCACTAATTCAGAAATTAGGTCAGTAATAGACGAGACAATAAGTTGCCGTGTGATATCGAAGTCCGTTTGATTTAAATTTTCAATAGAAAGTTTCAATGAATCATAAAATTGAACGATTCAAGTAATTCAAAATTCAAATTTTCACGTATAGAATTGTTACGCTTAATATTTGCCATAGTAATAACGATTATTTCCTATATTTCTTATTACAGTAACAAATTTTTGGTCACGAAATAATTAGTTTCAAAATAAATCTTCGTGAAATATGAATGTAGTAGTAAAAATAAGTAGTAAAAATCTCTACTTTAAGAAATATGATTCAAGGAGCCAAGTTTCGTTAACACAGAGGAGGTATATGTATATATATAATTTATCCATTTAAATGCTTCTTTTTCTAGACGTGCTAACAAAAGATTGTAATGAAAACGTGACGGGAAGCGTGTGTTCGACGTGTGGTTTTCAAGCGGAACGTCCCAGAAACAGATGGACTTCCGGCACGAACGGATCGGTTAATTGCGTGTGCATTTGAACCAGATGCCGTGACCACGTGCTGCCGGTGCGGTATAGGGGTCATATCATCGTGTACACAAAGTGCAAGCACTCGGCATAGCGTCACGCGATCGCTCGAATGTCAAACGCGTGCCAATTTCTTCCCTAATACGTTTGCGGTATGGGCAACAGATGGGTTCGCGATGCTTTGTTACGAGCTCGAGTTCCATATACGGGAATTATACCGGAAAGGGTAATAGAACGTGAAATTTTGCATATTATTACGTATACAAGCAGTAGTTGGTATGCTATTAGTTTGCTTTCATCGTAAACGATATTATGTATTGTATACATAAATTGATTGGCTGTAGATCGTCGGGCGATCGCGTTGCAACAAAACGTCTGAAATTCAGTGTCGTTCGTTCTATCAACGAGTACGCTGAATTTCCAGCGCTAGGACGCAGGATCGAATATAAATTAAAAATAGACAGCAAAGGGTAAATGATCGCGTACGATTAGAGGTGGTGTCCAGCAGCAATTGGCGAGGATGTAAGCATCGGGCAATCGAGTGGCGGATTAACGCAATCGGTAGCGCGCATGCAGCGCGCTCG
>NT_177059.1:1598638-1634301 GCF_000188095.3 Bombus impatiens | reverse complement strand
TCGAGGGGTAAGCGAACTCGCGGAAGTCACATTCGTTCTAGCGATTATCCAGGTAATCGCGGAAGTCGGATTTAGCCGCAGCAGACTCATACAATTAGTGTGTGTGTGCCGTAAATATTTTTTGGGCATGCGTTTTACAAATAGATGCTTCCCTCAGACATTGGTAATTATTTATTATATTTTTCAACTGATTAATTTGGCCCGTTCAACTGGTTCGATTTCATGGATCCCCATATTTTCCGTTCTATTCTCCAATCGTTCTCCTTCTGTTCTCGTTTCTTTGTGTTTTTGTCTCTGGTAACTGTATTTTTCTGCACCAGATTGGCTTTTTTCAAAATTCTCTACCTCTCATTGTTTTCGTCTACGTTTTCGTGTATCTATTCGAATTTGCTCGCTGTCCGGTTCCATTTAGCGTTGGAATCGTGTGTCGAACGTCGACGAGCATCTCTGCGGAGATGACGTCGCGACGACACGTCGCCAACTAAGCATTCCGCCGATAATAGAAATGAGTAAAAGATAGCAAAAGAGGAAGGAATTTTAAATGAAACGATTTTCAAAATCGAATGTCGCGTCGTGTCGTCTAAACATCGTTCGCCATTTTTGCGTTCTCTTCGACCTTTTTCCTTTTTACAGTTTATTGCGAGACTTGCATTCAGTATAGATCGTCGATCTGTATACATATATATATACACACATATATACATATATCGTATATATATATATATATTTTATACATACGTATTGTACATTACGTGAATGCCGTATTAATTTTTGGGCATGTTTCGTCAGTTGCTTATCTGCGGTAGGTTACCGTGTATTGTTCTGGAAAGTGACCATTCTCTTTTTCTTTTTTTTTTTGTTCTCCTGTCCTCCCCCTCGTTTTCGTTCGTCTCGATATTTTGTATCCACGTTCCCATTGGAACAGTCTGAATCTCTATTTTCCTCATTTTTTCGTTTCCTTTCGAGAGCGTAGTGTGTTCTCGTAGTGGTTTTTGCCGGTCAGATACGTATTTTTGCGCCGATCATGCGGCAAGCTGAGTAACAATTAGATTTTGAAACTTCCTTAGTTAGAGCATCTCTTGAACTTATATTCGTTAGTCGGATTATATCGATCGAAAATATCACGATCGATGTAACGTGATTTGATTGCTCGGTTAGCTTCCCAAGAAAAATATATTAAGAAAAAAAAAAGAGAAAAAAGGAGAATATAGCTAAAAACACAAGGAAAAAAGTAATCGATGCGAGATTGCGTTCGAGAATCGACAATTGGAAACGGTGTCGTACAGAGAATGCTGGAACAAAGGCGAAAACGATGACTCTGAGATTCTCTTTTCATTTGTCAACGATGCTAATTAACCAAGATCACGCTGATTACACAACTGCAAAAAAAAAAAAAAAAAATACACCGCACACCAATGGTTTCGGGGAAAGTTTCAGGCACCGTTTCTTCGATACGACAACATTAGGTTCACGCTGTGTCTTTGTCGTTAACTAATTTGGTTTGATGTATCGACTCGATGATGCATTTATTCGCTTTCTTGCTATTTATGCGAGGCTACTAACCATTCACACGTACAATGCACACACTAAAAACAGGGCGAGGGATCACGCTTGCGAGCCACTAACCAAAACACTGTCACGTTCGGACATTCAAGTTTCATAATTTACCTTTTTTTTTTACATCCGTTAGACCTTTAAACGTTTATCTTAGAGCTCTCGGAATGTTTATACGAAAATGGTGGAAATGAGGTTTTTGTACTCTTTGATCGCAATTTATCGAACGCCATTCGTTCGCGTTTGCTTTCTTTACGGCATTATCGGTAAAATACGTTTTTTCATTTAAAGGATAATCTCATTTCAATTTCATAATTGGTTATGATTAAAATTTAAGGCGCGAAATTTTTAATCCCGCAGGTTCTCTTATCCTTACTCGATAAAAATTATTAAACGAGGAAGCTTAAATTGGAGCTTAAATCCACCGGAGAATTTAGGAGTTAAAAGATAAAAATTTATAATACAAATTAGTAAGTAATATCGAATTCTGATAAGAATGCTTATTGATTTGTAAAATTACGTTGGGTTGCTCGGAAAATTCATAAGGAAAGTTATGAAAAATTGAAGGGAATGTTTTATCGAATAATATATCTATCGTTTCTGTTCGATACACTTGTGCCATCTATCAAATTTGTTCGTCTGTTTCGGTTCTTGGCTACTCCAATTTTTTGTTTCTTTTTTACAATAATAAGACCGTACTATATTCGACGAATCGGTCAGATCTTTTCTGCTTTTTATACATGAGTATCTCTGGCCAAGTTTCGTAGCTAAAACGTTCAATATATTCGTGCATCAATGTATATTACATATGGATTTGCGAGATTTCGGATAGGAGAGTACTATTTATATCTCACCTCGTTTCCACCATGTAACACGCGTTTTCGAATCGTTTGACCCGTAGCTAAGAATCGTTGACCAACATTAAACGAGATTGATCACGGAAATGCCGATGCAAAGCTTCAACTACTTTCGTTCAAGTCTCGAGTAGTCTCGATTGCGAATGTTCTATTCGAGTATCATGCGACTCTCCGTGTTTATTAAAAGCGCGAAGATATTCGAATACTTACCGTAGGAAACTTTTCCGAATAAATATATTGCGTATATAGCTTTTGAAATGTAATAACTTTCCGAAATTTCATTGCAAACGAGTCCGCAAACGTATATACAAGTACAAGTTACAAGGCGTTTATTGCAAACGCACACTTGATAAAAAATGAATAAAAAAACAATCGATGGACTGTTTAAATAATTTTGCGAGAAATATCTCGTATCTTCCACGCATACTTTCCAGTTTGTTTCAAATTTTTCCCCTATGATCATGATGATTCTATCATGCCGTATGTCGTACAAAATGTGTCAGCATAAAACAGTACATGCGAGTAAAATATATAGCACATATAGCATATATTCAAAATAACTTCGCGTAAGTGTTCGAATACCTTTGTCAGCCTGTGTACGTACCGTTTAGAATATTCAAGTTGATGACCGTTTGTCAAGATTGGAACGAGGATTGACGTTGACTCTGTGGTTCCGTTTCCTTGGTCGACGTCCAGTAGTTGATCGAACGTTCCTTCGACACGGTGTTCCGGCGCTCGTTTGAATTGACAAACGGTGCCATTAATTCCGGTGCCTTTGAGCGCTCGACGAGCAGCTATCGAGACGTGGACGTCTAACGGATGACATCGCACACAACCGTATAGGAAGCGATAATGATCGGTGATTGCGTCGAACTGACCAATTTATTAGAGGAACAGCTTTTGTGCAGTCTGTGTGATATCGATATATTTCAGAGAATAGAAGGTTTGATTTGCAAAGGAATTGGTTTGTTCCGCCAATAGCTTCACGTGTTTGTATAATAATAAGAAGAAAAGTGCCTCGATAGCAATTTAAATTTGAATGGAAAAATTTCATTGGAAAAATTACTACGATTTTTCTTATATCTTGTATTCTATTTATTATTACAGTAGTATCATGTCACTCGAATCGCTAATTTTACTTTATCGACTCTAATGACAATTCTATTTTTATGATTTCTTGATTTTACGAAGGATAGAAGGAACTGCAAAGGGCACTTTACGTATTTTATAACGTAGCTTGAGGATATATCAAATGTATAACATTACATTTTAGCCTCGAGCTAATGACCATTTTCTATATGGTGCTCGTAAAAAGCCAAAGGAAAAGAAGATTAAGGATTACAAGCATTAAGGAAATTACAAGCATTTTTATATACGTATTACACATATTGAGTATGTACTTGTTATTACATTCGTATAAACACTTTCATACTATTTTATGCGCAAATCCGTCGTGTCTTGAAACTTGAAATTATTGGACGAAGCAATTCCATCCATATAATAAAACGCATCACCGATCATACTTGAAATTGTCGAGAGAGCTTAATTACGTATTACACGATCTAAGCTACCTTGCAACATTTTAAAACCTCGCCGAGCTATCTATTACGAAAGCCACTTAACGAAACTTACAAGTCAGTACACGTGACAACACAGCGTGACACCCTTTATCTAACCAAGCTGCTCGTAGAAAAGCTAAAGCAGTAGCTGGTAACGCGGATAAGGGATCTGTAGCTTAACAACTAACGACACGAGACTTCGGAACGCCATCCGTGGTATATAGTGGTATATAGTGGTATATACTCAGGGTATGGACAAGCTAATACGTTCTATATAGTATCTAAAACGCGTCAGAAACGGAAAAGACAGGCGACGACGGGAAACATAAGCTCGTTAGGTAAAATCAATTAGCCGAAACCGTAGTTCGTATCGCAGCTCCGCCAATGTAACAGTAGATTATCCTACTAGTGGGATGATGTTCCTTTTGTTGTCAAGAAATGAAAAGAATGCTCGAAATAAAAAAAATAGAGGCGAGAGATATACAAAGTATGAAAATTAAAAGAAGATAGAAATATACAAAAAAGTAAAAATATATATAAAAAAAAAAAGAAATAGGAAAGTAAGATAAAAATGAGAAAGAGCAAGAAAATCAACGTATCATACGGTACGAAATGACGAATCGCATGGTGACCTTTCGTCACGAGACGAGTAAACAGCCTCTAACCTCTGTTCTTCTGTAATCGGTAAAAAAAGAAAGATAACTAGCCTTGTATTTTTCGATATACATATGTCTACCCTAGGTAATTTCCGTTCTCGTTTCTGTTTCCGTTTCCCGTTTTCCGTTCATTAAATCTCAAACTCCGGCGCCCGGAGCTGATTTGAAAGCCGGCCTTGATTTTCGTAACATGTGCCTCTGGTGTGTGTGTCGACAGCTCGGGAATCGACAATAATCCAACGGTGTTTTATCGGCTAATGCCTGGCTCCACCGCACAGACCAACAAGTTTCACACGTTTTACCTTCAGCAACGAGCCGAGAAGTCTGTCACCTGGGCGGACATCAAGGTTAACCATCAGTTGGATTACGAGAGCATAAAGGAATACAATCTGACTATACGAGTCGAGGTATGTACGAAACGGGGCTGTTATTTCACAGACGTTAAGAAACGCTGCGTTTCGTTTGCAATCTGTACGGGTTTGAGAGAAGCGTCTTGGGACGAATCTCGTAGCTACCGTTGGCTTTGCAATGCGTTCGAGCGAGAGAGTCTTGGCGAGAATCTCGGCGAACTTGCGATTACCAAGTTGTTGATGTTTTTGGTTAGTAGTCTCCGCAGACGTTAGAAAATCCGAGCTACGCTTCGACTTTCCAGCCAATGTTGCTTAATCTTGTAGCTTTGCTAAGAAGTTTTCGCTACGAGTTGCAAGTTCGTCGAGCTTTTAGTATTTTTGATTATGCGCCGGATGTTTCGTAAAGCACAGTATCATGGCAAGTAAATGATCCTTCGTGAAACAAACAAATTGAATATGGAAAATGAAATTCTTACTGGCTTGTTTCAAGCGAAATTATGTTTTTGAGAAAATAGATTTTAAAAATGTTTCACGCGCACGCTCGTCTCTTATCCGACGAGGTATTTTGAGGTATTTCAATAAAAAATTAAAATCTGAATCTATCGATCGGTTATAATAATTACAAAGCCGAAACTGATTGAGAATAACCGACTGATATACTTCGACTATAACGATGTTTACAACATTCGTCGAAAAATATATGCTTTCCAAATTTTGATCAAACACTCGAGCTCTCATCTCCGTTATTCTTAATTACACGAGAATATTTTGCAAAAAAGCATTCGTTCGAACACTTCGATTTTACTAATTTTTATTTTACACACCTCGGGAGTTTTATTTCTCATATCTGTTATGTTTCAAAGAAAGCCACTGAAAAAGACATAAAACGCGAAAAATATAAGGAAGATGGCTATAATTGAATCGCGCTTGCTCTACAGTCCCAACCTACATAGGAACCCGTGGCTTTGCGTATTTCAAGGCTCGAGTGATACGATATTGAACGCGGTTAATTTTCACAGCCAGTGTATTCCTCCTCAAAATTGTCGAGTGACCATAGAATATAATCTCCTCGGTTAAATAACCGGTGTTCTTTAATCCATTTAGAAACTGGCAACGGAGCAACTCGAAAATCCGCTTACCAATCGCGATATTATTTCTATTTCAGCTGTACAGCTCTGTCGAGTATCCGCACCTTGTATTTCTACGGTAATAACTTTCTCTGCAAAGATAAAATATGCTCCTCGTCATTTCTATGTGAACGGCCATTCAGTCAGCGAGATCACTTTTCTTCTCTGTTCCATTTGCTTGACCTGTTTTAACGAAAATTCATCGAAAACGATGAAACGCGGGGAAATTTTCGTTAAAACGATTGTTCGTATCTGGAAATGATCATGAATATTATCGAAAGCGTGAAATATTTTTAATTAAAGCGCTCCCTTTAGAATTGTTCAAATTTTAGAATGCTCGTTCAAGTTACTTTATCCTTTGAAAATCGAATATCTCTAATTTTCGAACTAATACTCGTTCGTCGAGCACGAAGATATTGCAAGACTTATTCTTTCACCATGAAAAATACAGTACTCGTGTACTGTATCTTGTCAATAGAAATACTCTTAGATCTATTTTCTAAAAAATAATCGATATGTGGAGGTATTAATGTTTACAAATCTTTAATTAAAGCAAGTCGAGAAAATACTAGTATTTCTATCTCTATTTTGGAATTGCAAGGACAGTAAACGAATCGGCGAATCAAGTAGAAAACGCAAGGTACACGTAAGATAAGGATAATCCTCTTCTACAGAACAATGGCGCTCAACAACTCGCTTCTGAAGCAACCGTCTATATTGTCCTGGAAGACGTTAACGACGAAATACCTTTGTTCACCGAACGTGAGCAAGAAACTGTACTCGAGGGTGAACCAGTTGGCAGTAAGGTTACTCAAGTCAACGCGATTGATAAGGATGGCACTTTCCCGAACAATCAGGTGAGCAGACGTCACAAATGTCCGTTTTTCTTAATACTCGAGATATTTCTTTACGTCATCTAACGTTAGACACGTCCAGTGATTGCAACGTAACGATTCATTCGTTTAAAAAATACTACGCGTACTTATCGACGATGAATTAGACAAAAGTTAATAATTTTTCATACCGACGATGTCTAGTGGTTAATTTAATCGACCGATAATCCTACTTCGTTCTTGTTCAACTGTCACGTTTTATAATCTGTTTAAACGTGCAATTTCTTTGCTTTATCCTAACGAAGTTAACGAAATGTTCACGATGCATTCCATTTAAATCGATTTTCATGAATATTTTCGAAATTATCGATGATGAAGAATCGTGTGATTTTACGGGATATCGATAGTTATTTGTATTTTTCTTCCTTTATGGGGTTCGTTAGGAATATTCAATAAGTTTTTTAAGGAACGATACAAAACGTTAATATACGTACATGTGTGTGTCTGTAAGTAGTTAAGAGACGAAGCAGATAAGCGATTTTTATATTCCCTTTTTCATTTGTAATCTTCTGTTTTCACATTTGCAAACGTTGAGAGTTTTCAATTAAATTCATAGACGTGAAATTGAAATTTTATATTTCCATTTCTACTTTTTCTATCTTTAATATGATTAACCTTTTGTGTATGAGAAAGTTCTATCAATATTAATATCAGTATTACTTTCATCAGCAAGTTCTCATCATCGAATCGATATTACTCAACTATCGAGCAACTCTCGTGGCTAGTTTTCGGACTAGTCTCAGGCTTCAATTACACGCTCTGTCTACCGTATGCTCTATGTTCCGAATTTATGTATAATATTCAATCGTCTATATATTAAATACTTAGAAATATACAGCTATCTCAACATCGATTATTACGAAATTATTCGTTTATCTACAATCTGATAACTTTATACGAGATATCGTGGCTCACGAAAGTATTCGAACATTTGTACGTAGAAACTTTTTATGAATATATTATGCGCGTTATCTGAAACATTTTGAATTTTACCTAACTTTGTAACGAGATACAACTCGCGCGATTATATCGGTATTTTCAAAAAACAATTCGAAAAAAATATTTATTATTAAAAATCGTCAAAGTCAATCGTAATAGTTATGTCACGCTATACCGTTGACGAAATTTCAGAAACTTTCGTATATAACACACGTAATACAAGTTCCGCACATCATTTTCCGTAACATACATATAGGGAGTGTGCAGTTTGTTTGAAAGCGAACAAGGTCGATGTCAACAAAGCTGAAGTACCAAGGTTTCTGACATTTACCATTGTTCAACAACATAAATATTCAATAGCATAACAAAATAGCCTCGGGTCTGTAACTTTCCTCGCGGTCGAACGAACTGTAGGACAAGGGAAACATAGGCACACGCGAAATCAATAGTTTCTTCGAACTATCGAATTAGTCGCTTGTCGTCCTTCCGCGTAGATACTGTTCGTTCGACGTTTATTGTTCGTAAGTAAGAAAATTCTTAAATTACGTTATATTTTTATCATAGAAATTCACTCGAAAGAGTGAGAGCCTCTTACGTGAGAAATTAATGGATTAAATTATAACGTGAAAATTTATATTCACTGAAGGACGTGTGACTGATCGATCATGGAATGTCGTTCATTTACAATTAGAAGGAATTTTCAATGAGAGAGAGAAAGAGCAGACATACTTTTTCTTTGCAATGCCGCTTTAATTACAACGAGACAATAAAAGTCGTTATTCAAATACGATGTTGAAAACTATTCAAAATTTAGCAAGGGTCGCGAATGATAGTATTTCATTCTACGTTAAATTATATTACGTTTGATTTATTTCATTTCCAATTTAAACGTAAGGGATTTATCGAGATATGAAATAAAATATAGTTACGTACTTGAGATCGAATATTTTTGTAGTATTTCATTTAAACCAGTGGCTGAAAAGTAAGGACATTTCGTATCGAATATTCAACGTTGATGTACATAGCTGATATTAATAAAATTTATATCGAACATTCAGTAACCTTCGTATACATATTACATATATTTACATATATGTATAATAAAATGTTATATCAATATAAGCACGGATTTATTACGTTTGAAACGTTACATGGGGTAGATATTAAATAAAAATCATCGGTTGACTTTAGTATAACTTAACGTTAGAGATAGAGGTAAGCGATAACGTAGCGCGCGCAAGTAAAATGCGTTGCATGTTTTCTAATTGCAATGCTCGTTTGTCGAATACTCGACATCTTCATCCCGTAACAAATAGCTTTCGATATAATTCTGGGGAAATACTTCAGTGTTAAACGTCGTGAGAATCGATAAGACCGTGCAAGAATAATTCAGTTCTTTCAAATAAATATCGTGGCAGCGATCGAATAAACGGATATATTATTCCGGCCGAAACTTTGTTAATTTCACACAGTGAAATTGTGTTTGTCGAAGTCGCGGTTCTGATGGAAATACCGTGTAACTTTGTTCGCCGTGTAATGCCGTTATACTGCAAAATACCGTAATCAAATTTAATCGCAGGAACGCCGCCGTTGGTATAATTTAAAATGTCGCGCTGCGCCGTATCGTTACAAGTAACGTGTTACGCGCAAATGTTAATGACTCCTTGCGCAGATATGCGACGATTAATATTCATTCATCGCTGTTATCGTTTGTCGAATGTTTATACGTATGTTTACGTACGTTTAGTCGAAAACGATATAAGAAACTTTCCTTTCCACGTTGATGTTTATAATTATAATTACTATAATTAGTCGTGGGATTATACTAATCGTGGAAGAGCGTAGTTTTATAAAAACTTTAATGCGTTGATAGATTTTTCTTCTCTTATACGAACGAGAATTATTGCAGTTTTACAATTATTTTACATGGAATATGACAATGTGAAATTTACTTGTAGAACTTTTTCTGTATTAGTATGTACCTTAGCTATATATATATATATATATATATATATATAGAGACATATTTACATATATATATATTTACATATATATATACATATTTACATATATATATATACATATATATATATATGTAAACATATATATAATACATATATATATATATATATGTAAATATGTATATATATATATATATATATATATATATGTAATTTAGCAAAAGAAATTTTGAAGTTTTTTGGACTTTCAACGATAAGCGATTTGAGTTGTAAAAATTTTCCCAATAATTTTAATACTGCTAAAGTATTATAAGCGTAGTTATAAATATCGAGAGACCTTTACGTCTTGTTTATAACAATTTTTGGTTTTCGTACCATTCTCGTAACGACGTCTAGATGAACAAAAAACATCTTTCCACAAAAGCTTTCAAGCTTACCTTTCTTTAAAAAAAGCCACGAGAGAAGGTTGAAAAAGCTAAATAGCATCTTTTTGCTTAGGTATTTTAACTTGATAGCCGGAGCTCGTTAACTTTTACCAAACTATAAGCAGAGTTTGGAGAGCACAAAACGAAAGAGTCTCTTATTTCCTTTTTTTCTTATTCATACACACCTTGATTTTTCGTATAGTTTACCTTTTATAAAGTGGTATTGTTTATCGTTAAAAATGAAGAAATCTTTCGATGTTAAATTTAATCAAAAATCACAATCTCTCTCTCTCTCTCTCTCTCTCTCTCTGTTTCTCTCTTTTATTTTCCTCTCCCTTTCTATGGTACATATTAGTAAACCGGTCTCATATATTTTATGGCCGCATGAAATATTTATTTTAACAGAAATGGGCGAAAAGTAAAATTCTTCTCGTACGACTCGTTGCTTGATTTAATCCTTGTATGAAGCGAATGTGAAGCGAAATACGTACTCTTGTTTCTGACTAAATATGTTTACGTACCACATTATCATATTATTTTATTATTTACTCGTTTTACTATTATTAAATTATTTACTCGTGACAAATAATGCAGAAATATATGAAATATTGCAGGTAAAGGACTTACAATATTTGGCATGCGAAATAAATTTCTGCTTAAACACCATTGTCTGAATTATGTTCATAAAGATATAGAATTTCACGAATAGCTATAATCTACTTAAAAATGATCGCTTGCGTGAAATTGAATGTAAACGGATAAATATTTCGAAGGGATATCGGTTGACCAAAATATAAACCAGCATTGTGCGACCGATCGCGCAAATGAACTAATTATAATTATCTGTTCGGAGCTAAGTTTTCCTGTACACAGGAAGTATAACCGTTAATGTCATCAATTATCCTCGTGATTATTAATAGTATACGTGTTATTAATTCGATCCAGCCAGTTAATTAATTTAATTGATGTCTTTGCTGATATTATCGTCGCTTCGTCGCTTCAAATTTCATTTTGTTCGCCTTACTCCGATCTAAAATCAAGCTTTTCTTCTACTTTTTTCCATTGGAAACGCTACGCGATTTCACTGTGATCGTGATTTTTTATTTGTCTTTTCTCGATTTACAAGCAGTCGTGCAGGCACGCTGATTTCTTGATTCTCGGCGCTGATTTCTGTTTTTTCTTCGCGCAAACATTTTCGTAATACGCTTCCATGCGTCCTTCGATGGATTTTCGTTTACGAGCGAACTCTATGAAGTCTCTAGAATTGGATATTTCTCTTTTTTCCTTCTCTCTAATTTTGTTCTCCCTTTTTTGTTTAAATTTCGAGGAATGTCACGAATGTTCGGAGTTACTTCTCCTACCGAATAAAACGAGCACGAGTGGGCGGGTAGAGAAAAAGTCCTGGTATTCGGAACGCAGAACGTTCTAGCTTGAAAATTATCGGTTTGAAAGTTTCTGTTTATTGGAAACTTTAAGGATATATTACGATTATACGTGTACTTAGACGTGTATTATATTAATATTTACTTTTGTGAGAATTTCAATCAGTTTTTAGATTATCGAAGTTTTCGTTGCATTTGTAAACATACTTTATGTGGAACATAGCGTGTACTTTGCGCAAAATCAATGTGCGTCCAATAATAAAATCATAATACGTATAAGCTTTTAGACGATTACACACGCGAATATCATGCGATACATTTTGACAAATTTTTCGTATTTTTGAACGGTATGGATCTATTTTATCTATATATGTTTTATCATACGTCCCCGTATTTTTTCAAATAAAAGCTATCAAGCTTTAAATATTCTCAAATTTCAAAATTTCAACTATTTAATCTTTCAAATGTTCAAATCGCTTTAGATTTACAAATTTTAACAACGAATCGTGTACATTATACAATACCGACAAATCGCACAGTGGCGAATAGAAATAAATGGAATCTTTGAATAACATATTTCAACTAAATTCTCAGAAAATTTGAATTTCAATTATTACATCGTAATTTACGTACTTACCTAACGTAATTAACCCTGATATAATGCTGAAATTGTTGTATTTCACTGGAGACGAAACGAAAAGGATTTGTAAAATTTCAAGATGTTTTATCCACAACTGGTAAGGTGGAGTCGATGGAACCCTCGAAATTTATTCGTTTATGGAAATTTGAAAAATACGTACCGATGGTTTATAACCTACGATATCAGCTTCCATAAATTTGCGAACGTTTTTATGTCATAAAATGGTCATTTTCGATTTAATTTACGAGCAATGGATAAAAAGTGAAACGAAGTGGATTGGTAAAAAAGGATTAGATCGCTGAAAGAGGAGTAGATCGATAAAGAAGGAATAAATCGATAAGGACGAAAAGAGTGGTATTTCATGGAAGCCTCCGATAGGGGGCATCGGAACGCGCGCCATTTCAGTTATTGTAATATTTCTAGAGGAAAGGTTAACGGAAGTCAGGAGCTATTTTTTGAGTAAATTTTCTTAAAATTCCTATCAAATATTCTAAATAACGTGAAGCAGTTGCGTCTTTACGAAAAATTAACAACAATCCACATACCAGGTACACGTCAACGTGCGATTTAAACGAGAAACCATGCGTATAAACGACGATCGAAAGTATTGCAACGATAAGGAGCTGCAGTATTTAAATTTGTACTTATTGGAAAAGGAAGAAAGGTATAGATTCTATGGTCAAAAGTTTTACGTTCAAAAATGCAAAAGTTTATTACCACGAGTATTAGTTGATCGTAAACTTGTAGGATACTTGATAAAGTGACCTGACTTTATTAGATTTTGAGTCCTCGTTTGTTGGTTACTTCGAATTACTGGAAAATCTAGTTGCATCCTTATTGCAGCAGATCCTTCAACTTTTTCATTTCTCGTTCAAACTTCAGATATTTCTTTATGGTAAGTTAAGGTTATAGTTGTTTCGTATTTTGACCAACTATCGTTACAGTTATATATATATATATATATATGTTCAGAAAAGATCTTTATGAGTGTATACATTCGGTTTTCAGGTATTTCATTCGGCAGAATGATTGTTCAGAATACACATCCGCTGTAACCATAGCCTTGGGAAAATATAATTTGTTTCAAAACGGGTAAAAGAACGCAGTAGGGTTAAACTACATTTTCGCCATTAATTCGATTCAGCCTTTAATCAAGTGAATCACGTTGTTTCTTTTTCAGGTGACGTATTATGTGGTGGACAGCGACAGGAACGAGGGAAAGGATTACTTCGAGATCAACAGAGAAACTGGCGATATCTTCACGAAGGTGATGTTCGATCGTGAAAAGCAGGGCGCGTACGCATTGGAAGTGGAAGCCAGGGACGGTGCACCATCCGCGAGACCCAACAGCAACGGCCAGCCGAATTCTGGTGAGTAGATCATTGAATTTCGTTGCACTATGCTTTCGACACTTTTACCTGGTGGCTCGTGCGCCACGTCTGCGCACTGCGATTCGAAAATATCGGACAATTGCGCAAAATTGAATCTACCGTAAAGCAGGAAAAACACGAATCGAGGAAAATTTAACTTAGAACGTGCAATCGTATTTTCTTATGCGAACACAGGGACGACGGCTATTGTGTTCTACATCGTATCGTCTCTACACGCTGATTTAGGAACGATCGATTCCTGAATTTCACCGACCAAAAAGTAGAGACATGGTCGAAAGAGTAGAAATGAAAATGAACGCAACGTTGCTGAATGAAGGTTGGGAATAGGAATTGGAGGGTCAACATAGAACTAAAAGTAGTCATTTTTAAATAACATGTTATTTTAGAAAAACTGGAATGTTGCAACGTTACACTTGTGTATGAAATCTTTTAGCGATAGGTTTTTATCGGTAATTTTATGAGAAAGGTTGATGCCTTCTCGTAAGATTATTAAACAGGCTGTCTTTTTAATTTTAAAAGATAAAGCGAGCTTCGAATATCCGTAAAATATATACGAACGAGGGCTGTTAAGAAAATTTCAGATGGGGTTACGAATACTACGATAGTTTCGTTCACGAAACTTCCTTTATAAATTAGGCAAAAAGCTTGTTTTGCATTTAAAAGCGATACATAAGCCACGTTATTCGGTGAAACTGTAGGCCATCTAAATACTGCCTGTTAAAGTGAATTCAAAGCTTAATGGCACAGTTGAAAATAGGATTTTTCATGAAGCGAATGGTCAAAGGAAATCATCAGCTTCATCGAAAAAGCTAGTATTTTTCTTTGTATTCCATTAAATATAGCCGTAATACGGAGAACAGTTGTGCTTCGTAGTCGTATAAAAGTTCCCTCTATTTCAACCACATTTCGTGTTTCTCACTCTGGAGAAAATAAACGAAATTAAACATCGAAATTCTATTGCATTTTGTACGCAGCTATCAGTGCGCTTCCAGCTTAAAACTAAATTGCCCGTAACTTGGAAAATAGACGTCGGACGAAATTTTTATCCAAGAACTTTCTTCTTCGATCTAAATATCGCTCGTTTTTCTCATTTGTATTTTACGTGAAAGATCCGACTCTAAGGTCACGTCACAATTGTTACTTTATCGTTTCGGCCAATCCCACGATTACGGTCGAAAGGTGCAGAACGTGATGGCGATAACACACAGCCAGAAATCTT
Organism: Bombus impatiens; assembly: GCF_000188095.3. NCBI lineage: Eukaryota > Metazoa > Arthropoda > Insecta > Hymenoptera > Apidae > Bombus > Bombus impatiens. The sequence continues at coordinate 1,619,348 of NT_177059.1, read as the reverse complement.
TTTACGAGGCGGTTCGAAACGACCAACTGCTTTGGCGCTGTCGCGTCGCGGACCAATAGTCGGTTTCCACGGCTCTTAGAATTCCGGTTTAGAATTCCGTTCTCGGTTGCAAATTTATCGACTATGCCACGATACCGTATTCAATTCCTTGGCTGACACCAATGTAGCTCAGCGTGTCCACGTAGAATTTGCAATCGCATAATGTTTGCTCGGCAAATTACTCTGCACGTGTGCTTAAGGAGCGAGCCAATTGGTCACGTTCCCGTAACTTTTCATGAGGAGCCACGGCAACGTTTACGTTATACCGTATATACTATGGACCGACTGCTCGTTGTTTCGTGTCCAATCAGTCGTGCATCTAGGAAATTTCGTTTCGTCGTGGAAACTAGACCGCAATCGGAATCGTGACGGTTGCTACTGGCGAATTTATGATGTTTCGAGGGCAAATGGGATTTCTGAGAGATACACGCGTTTATGGCACGACTTTACTTTTACGAAGATATAAGGGTTTTCCCGTGATTTTGGGAAGAGAGCAGAAGGGCCAAGGAAGAGTTGTTACGACCTAGAAACGTGTAAATGACGAGGTTGAATAAGATATTTTTCTAGCTTGATGAAAAAGGTAAACGACGATCTTCGTCTTTCTTTCTTTCTTTCTTTCTTCCTTTGTTTCTCGCTGTTCGAGATTTCACGTATGATAGAAAGTAGGATATTTTTAACGCTAGTAGAAGTATTAGTTAAAGTATCTCTGTCTATTGGAACGTGAACATAATTGAAATATAAAAATTCGAGAACCGTAGCTAAGTTAATAATACAAAGAGAAATACCTTTATTAATCGCATTCTACTTTGCCGTGCTAAAAATTGGGAATCCCTTGATTGCTTCACGAAGCTTCTAATTTGAAGTTAAAAGGTCCTATAACTTATAACGATTCTTGTCAAAAATAATTCGATTTGCGACTAATTTCTTCGTAGATTGTTTCTGAAATTGCTCACAAAGTATAATGATATATACGAAGCATAGTAAATTCGCAACTTCACAGTTCGTGGAATTTTCCCTCTAATATTGGACAAAGTATTATTTCACTTTAATTTCACCAGTGACTTTTTATTTCTAACGTTATACCATCGTTTGTGACATAAAACCGTTAAAAATTTAATTATCGTTGGCCTCTTTTTGTCATAAAATTGTTTAACTTGCTCTTCTTATTGCTCAAACTGAATCTGTTGTGGAAACAGTATGGAGATATTTTGAAACGTTAAATATCGAAACTATAGGACAAATTGGATTGCCGAGTTTTGACTGTCACTGTACAGTGAGAAAATATTATATAAAAATACAAGAAGCATAGAAAGCAGAAGTATCAAGAAAAACTGTATTTTAATAGCAATTAAAACAAAATGAGTAACCTGCCGAATAAAAGAAACGCGTTAAGGAGAAAATTACTTGGCTGCGTGATATCGTACGCAACGAGGAAGCAAAACAACAATCGCTGAATTCATTGTTGGAAGTTTGGCGTGTGTTTTCTTAGCCTGGAAAATCTCGTTTCATCTTCAAACATTGGACTTTCCGTCTACGATTTTGAAAGTTCTCGTTCTACGAATTTCCTAACGCAGTGAGAAAGATTGTTGAAAATTCATCGGGTTTCACCCGGCCTGTGTAACTTCCAACGAGGACCTCTTCAAGTATTTTTTAAAATAAACAATGAATTCGCAATTGAAGTTTACCATTCCGCGTTTACAACTATTTTCTACTTCGCAAATAAAGAGCGGTTAAGGCAATTAGGGTAAATCGTGAATCTTTTGTGATATTAAAGGTAAGAAAGGGCAGAAAGCACTGTGAATTTGAACAACGTAGCAAGCTTTGCTTTCTTTGCTCGTTCCGTAATGCTGCTACCTAGTGAAGTTTAATCTTTCCCTTTTAAGCTGAAATACAGACTTTTTTCCTGCTGTACTTCGAACGTGCAGAATATTTTCCTCGTATAACCGAGAAAAATAAAATGCTTGGCATTTAAATAGATAGTATAAAATATTTTTACTTTTCGTCTTGACCCATTTATGGGAATAACATACGTTGTGTATGTAACATAAGGGAAGATACTAAAATATGCTCTCGTCACTGACAGTCGTTTTGTTTAAATCTCACCGCAAATATTTTAGAAAATATAGGAAATCAAATGTTTTAACAAGGTAAGAAAAGATAGATTCGTAAATAGTGTCAATCGACAAAACCTTGGAGAATTACGCAAAGAATCGAGTTAAGAATTAAGATGTAATTTCCGCGATAGGGGACAGTTGTACGGAATTTATTGGACAATTTAAAAAATGATACTTGTTTAGTAACAAACGATCGTAGATGATGATAACGCAAAAACTGATTACCATTTTCGACGCCGCTTTCATACACAAGGGTGGTATATCCCGCAATGATTATTCCATTATTGGCTTTTTGGTATACGCGTTTTCCCGCTGCCGAACAACCACCTAGTCGCGGATACGTGAAAATTTATAACGTGTAATGTATTTTGTTAGCATATTTGATGGCCGTATCTACATTATATTACGGGCGACTAAATTTCGAATAATGGCTCGTTTTTCACGAGGGTGGCAAATTTGTCCCGTTAGCAGATTAGTTGAAGCGGCGTAGCTACATTTCGCTGTATTATGAGCTTTATTTGGCGTGAAACAACAGCGAATGCGCTACGCGACGATTGTTGTCCAACGGCAACGATTCTATAATTTTCTTCTCGCGAGTTCTCAATCCCGTCTCTGCTAACGATCGAGAAACGAGCTTATGTTCCAGTGAACGTTTTTTTTTGTATAATCCAGCAACCTGTTGAAGGGTTCGGAAGAGATTTAAGGGAGAAATAAAAATTGTTCTTTAGTTATTAAATTAATATAAAGTTATCCACTTTCCTGTACTTTGATTTGATTGTGTTGAGAATTGTGGATCTTTGAAGCCGAAATAACGTTATAGGAACACTAAATTTACACTGAGGATTTATATTAAAATAGTAATATATTTATTTCATGGACGATTTCTTATATATTCATCGATACACACTTGCACGCGTCTCGGCACTTTCTTCCATACCCGACTGTTAACCGACTGACTAGTTTACATCTGTTTTCGAGACGCCGCGCACACACACACCTCCACACACCGACACTCGCATACAAGCATCTCTACTATGCATTTAATCAAGTCCAGCACAGAAAATTATACATATCTCAACAGATTGTATTATCTGAATATATTCGTGAACATACCTTCTTTGTATTGCGGATAATAATTTTCTACAATGGCTTATGAGAGTATTTGGAGATTTTTTGGAAACTTTTTAGGATTTAGGATCTAACTGCTTCGAAAATACGCCCTTTGGCGTTTTTTTCGCTACAATATAAAACAAAAGACAGAAAGGGGTTTCAAGATATACGACTTTCGTTTGAATGGTAAAACGAATTCTAAAGTTCAGGAAATATTGATATGCAGTGTCTGTTTTTATTCGTATTTTTTTAGTTAATTCCACTTGAAAGCTTGGTAGGTAGAAAATATACGAGCAATCAGGAGTAAAATATTTTTAGATTTTTCACGCGCAATCGTACGATCGTCCATATATGTTTTAACAGCCACGATGATTGAACAAAGATTAGTAAACGTTTGGAATGGAAGATATTCGTGAATTATTAATAACACATTTTAGCCAACCGATCGTTTCGTACGGATCAAATTGTTTTTATTTTTCATACGATACGTAAATTTTGCTTCCGTTAGTTTTTTATTTTAAAGCAAAATTCGTTGAAAAGAGCGTCGCTTCTTTGATATTCGACAAAAATTGATAAATACGTGGATGCTGATTTCGTGACTTAATCCGTGCAGTTTGTAATTTAGTCGGTTGCTAATTGGCGACCATTCGTGTCGAGATTTATTCCCGAATATCTGAAAAATACGATATATTTTAAAATATATTTCTAATTTAACGTTAGAAGATCCCGTGTTGACGGGTTAGAACAAAGTTCATCGTATGCTGTAGGTAGCCAAAGGGGAAATTTGCGTCTATCAAGTAATTTGTCTAATCCTCTTAAACATTTTCCTTCTTCCAACTTGCTCGAAACATTTCGAATAAATTTGATGCCTGCCGAAACTGTGAGAAGTTGAGGTCTTTCGAAGTTGACAGTATCGAAGTCTTGGAAACTTTCTAAAGTTCTTAATGTTGCGAAGCTTTATGAAAGTCGCAAGGAACGAAGATTGACCAATTTTACGATCGCTGAACGAATATGAATGAAGTCGTTAGAAAAATGGCACGTTCTATCGTTAGCACCACTATAATAGCTATATGTATGTGTCGATTGATTCACACGGCAACAGAGCAATCGATAATTTCAACTGTAAGTATAAGACGAATGTAAACGAGTACAGCAATAATCGTTAAATCTACGTGATTCGTGTTAACGTGAACCGCGGCTACGTGTAAATCACGAAAAGACGAAATTTCACCTTAGCGAGGACAAAAGTGCTAATTAACCGCCACGCTGTGGGCAGAGGAAAAAAAGCCTCAGTGAGTTTATCAGTTTTTCCTCGTATCATACGTGTCACACGAACGTAGAAAGTACAAACGTATCGTGATTTCGATTCGTAATAAATTTCCAATCTACGTTACCAGCCACAGTGCGTTCCATTTTTGGCCACGGTTCGCATAAATCGACCCGAAAAAATTTTGCCATGACGTGGAACTCGTCGGAAAGGTCGGCTGTCGACGACGTTTTCCACACCCACGCGAATATCGCGATTGGAAAAAAACCGGATCAGTTTACCGTACTTTATCGCTTGGTTTCGCATTTATGATTCTTGACTAGGTGAATTACGTTTCGGTAAATTTAAATTTTATCATTTTTTACTTTAGCCTGTTGCCTTCCGTTCCACGAGAAGTTATTTTATTATATAATAATAAGAAAAACCGATCGCGTAGCTACTCTTTTAAATCTATTTTAATTACGCACATGGGAGCTGAGATTATTGTTATTTCAACGTGAAACATTCTACACAGAAGAACGTTCGATGTAATGTACAACATCCGAGAAAAACATTTTACCGAGACTTTTTCAAAAAAATTCTTCGTGTCCTTTAATAAATATAAAAATTCTCCAGTCAACTTCTCATGCTGTCAAAATAAAATTTAAACACAATAGCGATTTATCGTCTTCGATCTTTTTTGTTTTTTTTTTTTTTCGGTCGTCCATTTATTTTCTCTTTACATTGATTTTCACTTTACACGAGACAATGACACGAACAAGTGACGCGTACAATAGAATGGAATATCCATAAATTTCCCTTCAATAATTCATGGAAGGGGAGCAATTTAAAATTCAAATGGAATTTTCAATTAAATAAAATCAAATGCGTTAGCTTATTATTCGAATTCATACCTCGTTTATACTTGGTCTATACTTTCGGATCTTGAAATATTTCAATTTTCATCTACCTCTCGATTTTCATTTATCGAACAAATTTTTCTTCCACCGTTACCAGTTCCTCTATATTTTCTCAAATCTTCACGAAACTTTAACATCCTTGTTCATTCGTGATTACGTAATGAAACGAACATCTTTGTGCCGAAGAACGGCGGTGTCAGGTCGGTGTACAAGCTGAATCCTCGCCTTAAATCGCGCTGCGTTGCGTGAAAACCGCAAAGTGATCCGAACAAACGGCCCGGGTTAAAGTAAGTATAATGGAGAGCAAGATTCGAGCGCAGATAGCGGAACAGGTTAACCATATTTATTGGAACGCCGGTGCAAGTGGATAGCCTGGTCGCTTTGCATTATGAAGAGAGAAACGCGGTTGGATCTGGGGTCGCGTTTCTATCGTGTGTTTCACGAAGGGATTCCGGCTTGTCGAGGTTTGATTAATTAACAAGCGCTTTCGCGCCTTTGTTTCTGCGCTTTGTTTTCTCAAGAAACAACGTACAGTGTATTTAAATACGTAGAAAAATTCATCAGACTCTTGGTAACAAATATTTGAGAACTGCAACTCGAACTAAATGGAACATGTTTGTACAGGCGTAGAGACCGAATATCTTTACATGTGTTTGTAATAGATAAAATATTTTAATTGTATCAGAATCTGTAAGCCAGAATTGAAACATCGATTTTTGTTTATTTGTAACTTTTGTTTCTTTCGAAAGTACTTGAGGTATATTAAAATTTATAATCATTTCGATTCTCTTTGAAAGAAGCTCTAATCGATATTATTATATTCGTTTGCAACTTTTTAAACTATTACATATTTTAGTTGTATTTAACTTCACGAACGTGTAAACTTTCTTCCTAGAATTTAATTAACACTAGTATCAATCTGTAACTTTTTATATTTTTTAAAGTTACTTTCAAGTTACATTAACGTCGGAATTAAAATTTACAAGCGCTTTGATGCTCTACGCGAATTTCAATTAAACGTCGATATTCGCTAAATTTTTATATTTTCGGAGAATTCTAAAGAGTGATTGAATTTCGAAATTCTCGTGATCCATAGGTAGCATACATCAGCGATTTTTGTCATACTATTTGGTAATTTCCATCAAAGCACGTTGCATTGGCGCTCGATTATTTAGTAGCTGTATTTGCAATGACGGATATCACTTTAATAAATTTGCTCGATGTTTGAAGCGGAGAAGCGTTTAGTATAGCCATAGCAAGTAATTAGTTATACGGTTGATGGTAGATCGAAATGGATGCCGGATAAAACGTAAAACGGTTGCTTCAGGACGTTTTAATTAAAATCTAACAGGAAAGTATTGACTTACGGATCCGTATTTTGCGGTCGGACCAAGACTTTGGTTAAATCTCTCCATACGAGTCATAGACATGTGACGCTGTTCTTTATCGTAAAATTCTGTGAGGGACATAATAAATCACTAAGTTAATCCTTTTGCTGTCGTGAAACGCAAGTTCGGCGCAAAGCAAAAAACGATAATATATCGTCTAGTCTGTAGCAGCGTTTCTTGACTATGCACAATACGTATGATATGTGGAACCGAGCAACACAAGTAACAAATTGTATTTTTCTTTCGCGTGAAAAATTTCTCATTTGAAACGGTATGTATTGGTACATTTTAATATATCTATGTACATATGTATTGTTGAAAATGACAACGCGAGTTCGTGCTCGCCATCCATATGCGGATGCGTTAGTTATAAGAAATAGTAACTAGAAGATAATCCTAGTCACAATCGATAGATTTAATCGATAGGCTTAAGATGCTTTTTTTGTTTTTATTCCTAGTTTTTCTAAGCGCGTGCAATAAAGATTTTTTCGGCTCAGAAGATAGATTTATCCATTCAATGAAATAATAACTATTGTGATCCTACCTTTGAGTATAGAAGTAACAACATGTATATATTATATAATATAAGTAATATATTTTTTTTAATTTTCGTATTAATTTCTTAATTGATCTTTAAAAGGTGTAATTTGCACAATATCTCATTGGTAAAGTCTTGATACTAGTTTCGTTACCTTCCTTATGCTTGAAATTACCTTCGTCTAATGCACTGTAAAAAGTGAATTAAAATAAATTGTTCCAGTTAACTTGTGGCACTAAATTTCTGGCTCTCGTTACTGTTCCACATAAAGGAGCCTAAGTGTTTTAAATAGCACTTTGCCGTTACAAACTAATTAAGTTTGTCGAATCTAGATAACGCGATTAAAGAAGCACGTTATAAATCCTAAATAATTAAGTATAATTCGCAGAGCTTCTTAAATGAATAATGCGGATGATGCGGCATTTCGCGTAGAAAACAGCAGCACGGAAATAATTTAAATACGAAGCATATGGGAAGTAGAATAAATGAAAACTTGAAATAAGTAGAATAAACGAGAATGCATACGCGCAATATACAGGGAATCGCAATGTCACTTAAATTTAAACGAGCGCGCTATTGGGTCGCGTTTAAAGCAAATTATATTTTACTCTAGGATAGTAACAGAGAAAATGGAAGTGTTACGGTTTTGGTGCGATTTAACGCGCGCCCGCGTTCATGGCGAGCATCGTTCATTAACAATGCGATTTAAATTAAGCGATATGAACGTTTCGGATTCTACAGGGGACTTCGTGAATGATTTAGCATAAATAGCGGCGTTATACCTTCTCCCGATGGGGCGTACATATTCGTCGTCCAAATTTCGAATATAAATTAACAATACGGTGTTTGTGTAACGTGACATCGCAATTGATACCATCGGGTAATTATTAGTAACCGCGTTTACGCCGAACCATGAATGAAAAGCGATCCGTTACAGGCGAAATATGAAATTAATTAGTACGATGACTTTGTTTGTGCGTCGAATAAAATACGTACCTAATACGACTGACCGCGATTAATATGAATTTCGTATATACGGTGGTATTATGCGGAAAATTTAGCGCGATACGCGATGCGTATCTAGTCTCTTTTCCGAGTTAGTGTGAAAAGGGATGATGGCGATAGAAAAATGCTATATTATTATCTCCTATTATCTCGAAATTTTTGATCGCGTTCTTCGCGAGCGTGTAATCTTCGGCCGCGTTAATTGATCGCGCGAAAATTTCGACAATTACGACACTGGAACGAAAGTGCATTGGAAACCGATCGATCGATCGAGAAAACGGATGAAAAATGACCAGTTGTGAATTGCACGCGTGGGAATTAAACGTGAGCCGGTTCGCAGCCGGTTGGAAACGGGGAAACGTGGTAACGTTTTCTGATGCGGTAAATTCTAATCGTATCAGTGGGATATCGGTCTCATGCAAATGCGGAAAGTTTTAAGTCGCGCGGCCAACGACGAGCAAGACGAACGTGGCGAATTGCGGCTAAGTGGAAGTCTCTCTCAGGACAAGTGTTAAATTGCAATTATGCTAAATCGTAGCTCGTAGCGGGTGAGAAGAGGAACAGACCGTTACGTTGCACGTTTCACGTAGGAAAGCCGTGTTAACGATACCAGAGTAGCGTCGTAAAATTTCCACGTTCCCTGTGTCGGACGTGGTTAACAACCAGCCATCCTGACGACGAATTGCTGTCTGTAATTAATTGTGTCCTCTAGTTGGCTGATGATTGTCGTTTACGCCTGGACACCGCCTACTCTCGAAACACATTTAATCTGAATTTATTTGTTCGCATTTGCAAGGGTTTGCAATGAAAATTTAGAACGCCTTCTACCGAAACCAAGTCAAGTTATACGCACTTTCGTTCGCAAGTGGGATTAGTATTAGGATGACTTTACACAAAATATAACAATCGATGCAAATTATCCAAGAAATCAATCGAATCGATCATAATTTTGCGTTCGTTCGATCGATGAATTTCGAATTGAATCTCCGAAACTAGATGGAACTCGAATTCGATCCTATTTTCAGTAGCAAAATAGTAGCTTCCTTTTTTGGTAGCAGAAGATATTTAAGCGTCCGTTATCGTCGTTTAAATGATAAATTTTGATTCGACTGGTTGTATAAAATTTCTCTTAAATCGATTGACAACGATATTAATTAAGTCAACGAATAACGCAGAGCTACTCCGAATAACTTAAGCTTCTTACGCGAAGTGAGTGAACCAACAACATCGTGACCGAACGAATATTGATCGCCTGTTTTGTGCATCAAGCATAGAGAAATATCTGCATTTTCAGTAGCATACGCTGCAACTTTATCGTCTCTCGTTCTTTCTAACTGGAAGGTATCTATATTCTTTAGAATCGAAATATTTAATATTTGCATCTCAAACTCGTCGCAGTAATTAGGATGTGATTAATTTTTATATGTATATACGTTTGTGAACATCAAAGCAACGAATAAAACAGAAGGATAACGATTCTGGTCGACGTGAAATCAGCATGAAAGCTAAACAAAATACACGAGGGAGATATTTCCCTGGCTTTATTTAAGTTAGACCCGCGTAGAACTTTGGTTGACCGCTAAAATGAGGAAAGCCATAATTCCGAATGTACCTCGAACTATGTCTTTATCTCCGACAAGCAACACAAATTTCAAGTATTTAACGAATCTGCGATGAACCGTATAACGCTACGATATATAGTTGTGTCTGAAACGAAAGAGCGAGATAATAATTCACGGAATATTTTTGCGCCGTTGAATAATAATTTTGCTTTTGTTCGAAGGTAAAACTAGAAAAATATAAATACGTATGTACGATGGTCCGATTATCCGCTATTTTTCTATCCGCTATTCGAGCAGAAAACAAAGAACAAAGAAATAAAATATAAAACGAAAACGTTTTACGATATTTAAAACAAGGGTCATTTATCAGTCGAAAGACTCGCTTTAATTACGATCATGTAATTTAGGTGAAATAAAAAGCCATTAGAGTTTAGTAACGAACGCGTAATCACGTACATACTCGGATAGTACTTGCAGTCTCTATAACTCGCAACCACCTTCCCAACGTCGAGATCTTAACGTTAATGGGATAGCGTTCGAGCTTGAAAGCAGCTCGATTCGAGTCGACTTCGTGTAAAGTAATTCCTTGCGAACTCACGAGAGAGGTTCGTTTCGCGACTTCGTCGTCTCACGTTCAATTCCGTTGCTTTTTCGTCCGGTTACGTCAGCAGTCAAAGTCGAAGTTTACGGTCGATGAGATTCGATTGTTACCGATCGATCCGTTAACTTCCGTCGACGAATGCCGTTTCACGGCGAGATTTGCTCAATCGAGAACGCGTTATGGAAAACGATCGAAAGATAAAGAAAAAGACGAACACCGAGTGCAGAGCAGTTGCAGAGAAAATAAAACAGAATTTAATTACCTCGACGGTATTTTTCGTAATGGGAAATTTTGCGTGCTAGTTAAACGCCGCAAAAAAGACGACCAAAAGATAATGGTTTTACGTTATTTCGCTTTGCCTGTAAGTTGAACTCGCGCATTCATGTGCGTTCAATCCGTGCGAAATCAATTTAAGTAAAGTGGATTTGTCTTCTTTTACTTTTACCTTTGTGATTCCAGTAATTCTTATTCATAGGTTGGCCTGTATTATTCGATGTTAGCTGGATGCACTGGTTTTAGGGCATCTTCGCCCCTATCAGGGATAACCCTCGAATCGAGAATTCCTAACGTGCTGTCCACTCAGGGTAATCCGTTGAAAGTCCTACGATCCCAGGGTGTTTCTTCGTTTTCGATGTCCCCTGATCCCCAAAATCATGAATATCAGAAACACGTAAAACCAACGGAACCGCTATATATGGAAAGCAAAGTTGTCTATTTGCGAGACATATTGTCAAATGGAATTCCATATCGCAGCTATTTAAAGCGCGTTCCTATCTGAAAAATCGAAAGACGATAATGCTCGTTGTTTCGTTAAGGGTTGATCCGTTTTCGGTGATAATTGAAACGTAGATGTGAGAGAAATCTAACATTCCACGAATAGATGCGTTATCGATGTATGTTTTTCTGCTCGAACAATTTCGTTTACCTACTCGTTGCTGTTCTCTTTTTCTTTGTAATCGTTTAAAGCCCGTGTCTCCCTGTGTCTTTTTTGCGTATCGCTGCGTTCAATAGCAATTTCCTTCGGTTACATAACCACGGTAGCTGTTCAATTTTCAAAGAATTTCACGAACCGAACGAACAAGCAATTATCAGAGACGAAAAGTTGCTCGCCGACCCTTTTCTCTTTTATTCCGCCTGTATTTCTTTCTTTCGTTCTTTCTTTTCGGTAAACCAATGAATAATCAAAGCGTGAACGTTTGATCGCGGGAACGTCGAGTTGCGGAGAAATAGAACAACGTGTGGACGCACGCTCGAAAGTAACTTTTATTTCTTCCTATTGAATCGACGTTTTGTGAATGGTTCGACGGTGAATGTCGAATAGTATACAGTACCGTGCAACAATAGTCGTCCGCAAGAGTGACACGCATTCGAAACGAAATTGGAGCAAGCAAAGGTTGCTCTTTCGAGGATCATTACGAGCGTAGCTGAGTCAGATAGACTACGTTTCCTTCGAGCTTTTTCTGCTTAACATTAGGTAACCGTTTAACCTCCTTTATGATGCGATAAAACGACCAGGAATTCACAAAGAACGAGTGGGAATTATTTCTTTGTTTATTTATTCGTTATCAAGAACTTGCGCGTATCTAACGTCTATCAAATAGGCATTGATGCAAAATTCCTCTGTTTGTTTCTCTGCTTGAAAACATTTTTTAAGACGGACTTTATAAATACGTCGTGACACGAAACATCGAAGGGCTACAATTTAATTTACATGAAAACATTCTCGCAAACATCTCGTTATACACGGAGTGGCAAGCAACAATTGTGCCATTCAAAAATACGATATTAATTAACATTTTTTAACCGTGCGAATTCATCCTTACGCCTGCCGTGATAGCGAAAGTGATTAATTGAATGGAAATCGTAGAAGGCCGATCGAGAGAAAGTCCATCGATTAACAGGAGGTGCTTCAGCGATTGAAAACATTTCAATTTTTAGAAACGAAGATGCGGTTGAAAAAAAAAAAAAACGATAAAAGCGCAGAATTTCTTCCAGTGCATTTCCAAGCGAATCGATAGAACCACTTATCGCGAAATGCTAGCCATTAGCGGCGACATATTTTTAAGCGAAGCTTTTGCGTCTTTTGGCAAACATTTGCCGTATAAACAATGCATAAAGCCTCGTTTTGACAGTATTTGGTGCGATGCGCGTCCACGCTTAGAGGATTAATCCGCAGTGAATGCGAATGCGTTTCGTCGTAGCGAACAATCGATGGAATTTGTCGCGCGGATTTTTAATTTCGCGATCGAACGATCATATCCGACAAATACGACAGAACAATGGCATGATAATTACCGTCAGCCGACCGAGCAATACTTTCACGTTCTGCTCGACGAAAATGCGACGAAATGCAATTTCAATTGCATCCAATCGAAGGAATAATAAGTGCGATCGGATGCTCGAATAGGAAAAGCGTGGAAGATTTAAAATCATGTTTGGAACGCGGACCGAAACGTGCCCTTTACCGCTTTTCAACGAAACTTTCTCTGGCAAGATTAAAGCGTGCAATCGAACGCGTTTTGTGCTTTTATCTCGCACGATCGTTGGCACAAGTTTTCACAGCGGCGGTCAATCCATTTTTTTCTTTTATCACGTTGACCAACGGATGATTCTTCAAAGCAAAAGTTCTATGCTGTGTGACAAAGGAAATATGAAGTTCGAATTCTCTACACGAATTTCTTTACCGTCGTCGCTTCATTTCGATATTTATTTATCGCGGAAAGGAATATCGTTGAGTTTTTAGCATATTTGAAGGAAATGCGTCGATGAAACGTTTTAGAGGCACCGTTTGAAACGATTAAGAAAGAACGTACGATTCGTTTGGCCTAAATCTTGTATACTTGTGTTCGTTGTCAGAAACAAATCGAGAGAACGCAAATACAATATATAATGTCGCAGCAATAATAAAAATTAATCGTCCTGAATATCAGTGGAAAAATAGCTCGGTATTTCATTTAATTATCTCCGTGTAAGCGCTTGAAAGCGCGCGCGGGATATAGATACGTACGTACGTACGTATGTATGTATGTATGTATGTATAAGTTGCCAAAGAAGATTCGCGGATCCAGACGCAAAAAAATTGAAGAGTGCCGCTTTAGTTAGAGCATGGTGGAGCTGTTGCTGCGAAAATATTGTTTCCATCCACAAAGCCCGTGGAACTGAGTCAAAGAGGAAACGTGTAGTTGCCGTGTTACCTTCCTCTGTTTGCGTTTCCATTGGCAAGACCAAGAACGCATAAAACAGAACGAAACAAAAACTGAGAACAAATTAGGACGCGTTTCCTTGTCCGTAAGAGGATTGTCTTCACAGAAGCCATACACGTGCGCGCGTTCAAAAGAAATTTAAATTTTCAGCTCTAATTTCTAAGCCCTTTAGTCCATTCTCTTCGTTCTTTGTGCAGGATTTATCGAATCACCGACGACGATTCAAACGAAGATTTTGAATAAATGGAAAAAATACTGTTTTACATTTCCTATCGTTAAAACTTGTACCTTCAAACGATCATGTAAATTGCCATCGAGCACGATGAACCGATGGAACGTTCCGCGTCTATTCGTTGCGTACAATTTTGCAAAACATTATTCAAAGCATCTTTGCATCCGGATGGATTATTTAAGAAAACGTGGCCGTCGTGTCTAATTTATTCGAGCTGGCGAGAAGGTTCGAGTCGTATCGATTGAATTTCTTGTAACGAAATCTCTTTCTTCGAGGGAAACTGCTGCCCCTTTCAAGGAAGAAGGGAGCAGTATACGCAATATCGGAAAAGAGAAAGATAAGAGACGCGATTCGAAACGGTGGCATGCTTTGATTTGCGATAAAAAGGGAGCCTGAGGTCTCGCGTTCAACTTGCATTGTTATCGCTGGCACTGTTTCCTAGAGAAATTAATGCGCGCACGGTATACCGATGCGAAAAAGAGAGGACAAAAAGCAACGCAGCGCCGCGCCGTGCCGTGCCGTGCCGCCTGAGGATAAAGGATCGTTTTATAGGATATCTGTGCTCCTTTAAGAGGAAAGGATTTGCTCGAAGGTTCGCTTTAAAATAAAGATCCGTGATATTTCAGAAATGTATTTCCTGTTGTGTTTTTTCGTAATTTGCATTTCTTGCGCTCCTGTTTCCTTTCCTCCTTTCTTTAATGCGTTGTATAAAAATGGTACTTTTCGTCGTTTTCGGCAATATCGAAACACGGATCGGTCGAATAAAAAGAAAATTGGCGAGGTGAACAAGTGTATTATTGATTAATTCGTTAACGACGGAAACGTAGTTTCTAAAAAAGTTCAGGAATTCTTACTTTTATGGTAATTTAGAAAATATCGTCAGATACTCTGTGTATAAATATCTGTAGCTATACGTATTTATGTTTCTACTACGCCAGAAATGTCCTGTATCATTTTACTATATTTACCGTTTTCATTCGTAAAATGGCGTATTCCATTTCGAAACATTCTTCATAAATCGTAATTGTATACCGTAGACGCAAACGCACACGTATACGAGAAAAATAAACATTGCTGATAAATCGCAAAAATTACACAACACGTAGCATAACAGAACGTGCTTTTCCGCTTGTTTTAAAATACATCTGCCTTGAACATTTTAAAGTTATACAATATGCTAAATTAAATACAAATAGATACATTTAACTGCAAAACCCTATCACATTCACAGTTAATTATTTTCTTGTTTTTCATATTTCTTCTTTCTGGACCTAACATACGCGACGTTTCCTCGTTCTTTTTATATTAAAGACTAACGCTGTCTCGCGACGATATATCACAAATTTGATTATCCTATACGAAGGATTCAAGATCGAATCCTCAAATGTGGAAGCCTAGCTGTCTCGGACAACATGTATTTATATAGATACGTATATTTCCGAAGCACCATTGAGAATCAGCAAAAGGGAATATCGAACGAACGAATCGGTCCTAGTCAAAACCAGGACTGCAGTCGAATACGATTACGATCTTGTGCAAGAATCGATGGCGACGGGCCCATTTTTCCACGTTGCTTTACGTCGTGGAACAGGAAGTTGACGATTCATACGTCGATTAGAATCGCGGCTTTCGAAGCAGAGTGCGCGAAAACAGCGTCGAGATATCGATTCCATCCGACACAATTTCCAAGCGGTGACTAGTAGCGCGCGGCACGTTGCACTTGCTACCGGAAACGTAGGATACCAACGAATCGTAGAAATGAATCGAACACGCGCGCCATGCCAGCTTCATCGAACGAATTCTTCGTTTTGCATGTGGCGTCGTTTCATGGTTTGATTGGCAGGCTTGTTTCCACACATAGATTTCGCCCCGTGTATTAACCCTTGGACTACTCGCGTTCTTTTATTTTCGTGTAATTTTCTTTGAACACTGGTGGTACCTATTTAGTTTTTCGGCTGTGGATACAAAATTTGTATCTCTTTTTTCTATTGTCCGTTCTCTTTCATTTCCTTTTGGAAATCCTCCTAATTTCTTTTTCAGAGGAAACAAGAGAATAGTATATTTGCCTTTGAAGAATGAATGCTGGTAAGCATGTTTAGCGAGGTATACGAATAGTAGAAGTGAAGATCCTGAGAATTTAATTTATTCGTGTATTTAAATTTCAAATTAATTATCTTTATATTATGGTTATAATTAAATTAACAATGTTTAGTAGGATACATATTATACATGCGACTATTAACGTGTAATGGGTACAATTACGTAAGAAGTGCCTTTTAATCCCACGATTCTGGGAGAGAATATAACGTTAATTAATAGTAACTTTGATAAACAATCGAAGTAACCTATAAAGATCTGTAGAAATAAATAGGTAAACGATTAAAGCGAGTTAATAGAAATTTAATTTCGTATTTCTACAATAGCAATAATACATATTTTCTTCGCCTCTTCCTTCAAGCTTTCACATGGAACAAGCATGCCGATACGAACCAAATTCTTCCTTTCCGGATCCAAAGTCAATTCTCTTAGCGAACTTCTACTCAAACTTTCTATTCACAAAACCAATCCATCTTCTCTCTTCAGACACGTATATACGCACACAGGCGTCGTCCTATTCTATTCTCTGACACTCGGAATATATATATATGCCCGACGTTCCTCGCTATCGCGTGAAAACTTGTCTCGTATTTATGAATAATGAACCGCCGCTTTTACGTGCCGTCGAAATCGATTTCATTTCGCGTACCGCCGGAAAGGATGTTCAAAGCCGGGTACAAAAACCGTTTGTCGGAATACGATTGTCCAGCTGGCGCGTACCAAGTCAACGAAAGGATTATGTCGACACAGCGTTCGGCGTGTCCGGGGGGCAAACTTGTCGCGAAACTTTCGGACAGACGCGCACAATTTCGTGTTTCGCAATCTCTACGCGCACTCAGCGATGAAGTGAGAGGCGCCTCCGGTACCAAGCAGCACGGACCAGGATAGCGTTAGCTAGCCAACGACAAAGAGAGAAATAATCCAGAAAGGCGGATACAGTTATACGTACGAGTTATACAACGAACGAGCGAAAAATACAGACAATGTAACAAAGACGGATGGTAAATAGAGAGCCAGTTAATGAGCGAACAAGTGAGACAACGATAGAGAAGAATACGAGAGAGAGAGAGAGAGAGAGAGAGAGAAGCGAGCTAGTAATCAACGCGTGGCGAGGGTTAATAGAGAGGCGAAGAAGGAAGGTTGGGAGGGAAGAACGAGTTGGAAGTTGGAAGAGAGAAAGAGGCAATGGATGGGGCGGGAAAGACACGGAAACCCGTGAAGCTTCCGTGTGTAGGTAAACGGACAAAGGAAACAGACAGAGGAAAGCTGGGAGAAGCAACAAAGAGAGGAAGGTTAGGTTAGAGAAATAGGGGAGGCAAGCAGAGAACGGAGAAGGAAACAGAATTTCACGCCAGAGGCCACGATCTCTGAATTCTGATTGCAACTATACCGTGTCCCTTTTGACTTCCGCCCAGTCGCGATAACGTATGACATTATCAGCGTTGCGTCCGATATTGTCCGTAGTTCTGGTATTTATGGACTGGAATCTCGGTCGCAGGCTGGATTCTTAACCGCCATCAAGAACGGTATCTTCCAGCCACCCGCTCCTCGTCTCCAACAGTTTTACGCGGCGGCGTCCCTGATAAAAATGCCGAAGTAAGTTCTTAAGCTGGGAGAATGGTGGTATTGGAGGATTAGAATAGCAGACAACGTCGAGCTCGTTCGAGCATTCTGATTTTTTTCTTCGAGAAAAAGAAAAGCAGAGTTCGTAGCCTTCCGGCGACATTCGCTTCGTCCACTTGAAAACTTTCTTATCGAATGTTTTTTAGTTTCGTTGTTAGAGGTATTTTTTATACGTTCGAACAGCATTCTTATTCGATGTACGCGTTTCTTCATAGTTATTATTTTTTAATTGAACAATTTAAGATTTTACGTTATGGAATTTCATCCCACTGGAACTTCACGAGCGGTCAGTTTTGATATCGTATACGATTTCCTTGATCTTGCGCATAAATATACCGCTATGGAAGAAATGTTAGCGTCAAATACCGTTTTATCGACGTTGTCATCTGACAACGTTTTCCTTTAAAGTTGTATCAAGCTTTTTGATCAAAGTACCAGAGAAGTACGATAGAAATAGGACAAACGAATAATCAACCACCCTGTACACAACTTCCAGAGTCAGAAAAACTTAATTTCGCTGAGAATTCTATTTCTTCTTCCATGGAAAATTTCAAATTCAATCAATTCGATCAAGCTGCATCAGTAAAGACCCCCAAAATCAACTACCCGAGTAACGCTCGAACTGATTCAACGCTTTTATATTACGAGCCCGAAAGAATCCTCTGTCTTTGCAGCTTTCATTTCTGCCTCTACTATCTGGGTCGTTCTCTTTCTTTTTGTTCGGACGTTTTCTGTCTCGTCCGTTTGCTTCTAAGGAGCTTTGAAATGCGATAATGCCTGTCGTCTACTTTCATGCGTGTCTGTGCGCGGTTAAAGAAGTTGAAAGAAGTCGGGAACGTGTCCTCTTTAAATTTACTCCTCCTGCCCGGGTGTCGCTCGAGAGCGTTACATTACAGACGTGATGTTCCACGTCGTCGATAGCAACCCGGATTTCCGGCTTTCCTGTCGCACGTCCGTCCATTCCTGCGACACTTCTTTGGCCCACGGCTGGAATTTCTACGAGATTCATTCTCTTTCTCCTCTCTCTCTCTCTCTTTCTCTCTGTGGCTCTTTCGATACTTGCCCGATTTGGCTTGAAATTGAACGAAGTGTAATCGTTCCTCTGCGACTTCGAAGTGTGTTACGTGAGCGGCTTTGCCCCTGCGAGAAGAAGTTACGAGTTTGGAAATTTGTTGCAAGGCGACTGTACCAACGGTAGAAGGACAGACGGATTTTTTAAAACTTCGATCACTATGGGAGGAATTTGTATACATACGCATTGGGATTGAGTTGCTTCTTTCGAATCGAGTAGTAACCAAAAGACAAAAGAACAAGTGTGATGGATTGTTTCAGACTCCTTTAATTTATTATATTTTATATATAGACAAATTTAACGACGTTGTTACAGTACATAGAAATATCATTTTCTTTCGAATAGACGAGAACCCGCGATATTTATCATTTAATACGTGTCTCTTCTCACGAATAATCCAGAAACGATTTCGACAATTCGTTTTTTCTCTGGTACATAAACGAAGTTGATTAAATGTCTACTCGATGAAATAGCATTAAGTTTCTTTGACGCGAAGCGGGACCACCGAAAGTAGACTTGTTCAAAGAGCAAACATTGTTTGCTATTCGATATTTCTTTCCACGATTTGATCCAGTAATGGGGCAGCAAATTGGTTCTCCACTCGTTAATTATTTGCCAAGCAAGTTGAACATAAATCAAATAACATTACTGGCCTTAGCCAAAATTTCTTGCGTTATTACAATTTCAAGAAAACTTGAAAAGAGAAGCGTTGTTAGATTCTTCGATGCTTATTAGTTGTATTAATTATTACATTAATTAATACAGGTATACATTAACACGAGATACTTTAAGGTTAACGCGTTGAAGGGAAACGTTGTACGGTTAGTAGGACGTTAGTTCGAAGCGTATGTTAAAATCTCTTTGGAACGACCATGCGGAAAATAGTACTCTACAACAGCTAGATGGAAAATAGCATTGTGAAATGCTTATGCAGAATACGTCTGTGGAAAATGGTATCTGCTCGATTTGCATTTTGAAACTAGCAAAGATGGTTTTCAGTTACATTTTAAAATCGAGATCTCGTAAGAGGACTTTCACGTCATTCCCGTGCAGAATGTACTTCGACAAATGGAATGCAAGTTGGTAATCTGGTTTTTTCTGCAACGAAACGATCATAAAACGCATTATCTCGTGCTGCCTTGGAAGAAGCTAAATTTCAACGTAGCAAGAAAATAAAAAAAAAATAACGAACGAAATACATCGTAATACAGAGCAAAACTATGCGTTCTCCGGATAAAACATTTCACTAACAATAATTTATTGTCATGGGACCCAAGCATTTAGCCCCGATAATAAATCGAACGTTACGACGAACCTCGATATCTCCCTCACTGAATCTACAATATCGTCGTAGATATTGCTGCCAAGTGAACAAATAAGGAAGCATTTTTAAGAAGACAAATATCGTGGAGTCTTTTTATTAGTCTTGTCGAGAAAAAAAAAACTGTCGTTTTTCCAGTAATCTGCGTATGGATTCTTGGTGGTTGCGAGGAACAATCTGACAGCGCTAACTTCGCATTATAGTCGGAGGCTATTTGTCTGAAAATAGCTACATCGGCATAATTTCATCGGAAATTATACGTCCTTTGTCAGTCCAAGAACGTATGCAAGAAAATTCGCTCGAGAACATAGAATAATAATTCTAAAAAAGAGGTGGATATCGCTTAAAAAATCGTTGGATGAAAAGAGAAAGGTTGTTTCGTGCTTTTCGACAGTTATACCTTTTAATATTTCGCATCGTAAATTATCTTATATCGTTGTATGATTCAGGGCTGTGATAGCGATCGTGTAAATCTCGAGTACGGTATCTGATGCATTTCGGATTATCTTCTGCGATGTATACCGATCGCCGGAAATATGGAGACGGAGTACTTGAAATCGAGCTACCGCAATAACCGCCTGAAATTTCTCGCTGTTTTCTATCTCCACAATGGAATAAAAAAAAAAAAAAAAAAAAAAA